>NC_056743.1:1437912837-1437972837 GCF_019279795.1 Protopterus annectens | reverse complement strand
GTTGGCAATATCAGTTGGGTCTGTATATTTAGTGCCATTGTGCTGTAACTCAGAGCAGATCTGAGTGTTGCCATTGAGATTCTTGACATAGCTATAGAATACTTTGTGGTTGTCTTTAGAATCAGTGGCGATTTTGTTTTCATAACTAGCTTTGGATGATTTTCTCAGGGATTGCAGCTTCTTACTGAGGCTGAACAGGGAGTTCCTCCACTCATGGGATTTTACTCTCTTTTGCAAGAGTTTCTTCCTTCTCTTGTACAGTTTGTTTATGGCAGGGGACCACCAGATTGGCTTCCTTTTTTTGGAGGATAGCGTCTTGGTTCTGTTTGGGATAGCACGATCCATGCACTCATGTAAGTGCTTATAAAGTGCAATTGTGTAGGATTCAGTAATCGTAACTGTATTGCCCATCTGCATGGGTGTCATGAAGTTCACCACTTCTGTCTTAAGAAGCATGAAGTTGGCTTTGGAGAAATTTTTTACCATGGTTTCCTTAATGGGGGGGTGGAGGCAGGATGTGGATATCTAGGGTAATTAGCTTATGGTCGGATCGGACCAATGAGGCGTTGACTTCAGGTATGGAACACTAGTCACTCATATTGGTAATGACTAGATCTAGGATATTGTTGCCTCTGGTGTGGGTGTGAATACGTTGATCCAGAGCATTGGAGTTTATGAATTCCAGAAAGCGTTGAGCAAAGGAGTTGGTACATGAGTAGTTTTCCCAGTTAATGGTGGGGTAGTTAAAATCGCCCATTATTAGGGTGTTTGGTTGAACCCTAATATTTTCCAGTACATCAAGAAAAGAGGAGTGGGAATCCTGGGACATGGTGGGTGATCTGTAGCAAGCTACAATTTGGATTGCAGTTTTGCCCAGAGTTAGTTGCACTTGGATAACCTCGGCTGCATTATGCTGAGCAACTAGCTTTCTGAACCCATGTTGCCAGTGATACAGACTGGATGGCATATTTTCAGAAATGTTGATGCCTCAAAGTTTTTGAGGAGAAAGTATGAGGTAGCACTGAGTGAGCCCTCTACACCCTCTTACTTTATAGAACTAACTCCAACATTGTCCAGTTAGGGGAGAAGAGTTTAATCCTCTTAAAAGAAAAATGAAATGAAATGTCCCATTTCAAAATGTGGTAAAGTTTCAGTGATGCTGTCATTCTTCTTTAATGACAGTGGTCTAGAGTCTGTCTGACCTGCTGATTCCTAAGTACATTCTTGAACACATGCTCAGTAGTGTTGGACAAGAGCACCTTGGCTGTATAACATCTGGTTGTGCACTCGGTAAACTTTTAAGGGTGATACCGCCAGTGCAGCTGTGAAATTCTTGTTTGATGTAGCAGCATACAACTGTAGTATATGAATCCATTACAGTCACTGGAAGGGTATTACACCAAACACAGTTCACTGACAGTAACTTGAACTTTAGTTGTCAGACTCATACTGATTCATTCTATTTCCATTGGTGGCCAGCCCAGGGAGTCAGGCATGAGGAAACCTGTGTAAGTCACCAGAATATACATCATATGCCAGACTTCCTCTCTGGGAAGAGTGAGGTTATAGGATGGTGATTATCTTCAACTAGATGGAATATAGAATCATTGCCACAAGCAATGCTCACTACTAGAAAAAAAACTTTATTTTCTTTTTTTGGTAACTCACATTCATGTTCTGCTTATTAACTTGGGAACAGAAAGCAAATGTTTTATTTTTGTAATGGTTTACAATGTCATAAAATCTACAACTCCATAATTTCAGCATAATTCTTATGGTATGTTACACAACTATGACAGCTTTGACTTGTAAATTGCACATTGTGTATGTTGCAATATTTGTAATGTTTGTCATTATGGTTAGTAAAGTCTCGTACAACACATACATGTGCTAGTCCTGTATGAGATCTTTTTCCTGAATGTCTTCTACATAAAGTTCATTTACGTCACCAACATGGTGGTTTGGAGATTGTTTTTATTATGCCCTACCTTCATGCATATGCCCAGTGGTCATCAGCACTGAGCCACCTTTCACTTCAAAAAGGGAATTATTTCAGCTGGACTTCTCCATCCACCCACAGCAGGCACTGTTTTGCCAGTCTCCACCATGGAAATCAACCTATGTGCATATGGCCTTGAGTGTGCATCCCCCATAAGACTGGAATGCCCAACCTCCATGCCTATGCCATTGCCAGAAAGAGCATTCATAGTTACCTAGTTATTTCCATTGGTAATCCTAAACATGTCAGGATACATAATTAGTCTGAGCAAAAAGGTAACTTATGTTCATAACAACAGGAGCAATTTTAACATTTCACCATTTCACATCCAACTGATTTAAACTTGGTAATGCGATGCATGTATATGCACAAGCCTAAAAGAGCAACACTCTACATTAGTCTTAAAATGGCAATGGCTACAGACATACATATAATATAAGCAAACAGTTTGGCATCTTTATTTTTCTTGTCACAACAGCCATCATTCCCAAGCTCCAACTCGAACTCGGATCACCTGAACTGTAGTCAGGGCTTTATCACTGTAAGTCAATGGAACAGGTTGTAAGGGTACTTTCTCATGAAGCTGTAGTATATCTTTGTACTTTGTCATTCTCAGCTTGTGTCTATAATGTAGATGAGACATTATTGTCTTAAAACAATGGTTTTAGTTTCTTCTGCACATCTGTCCATTTTCTCCTTGAATCACATAGGATCTCAGGATCTGCATGACCAGTTATTACAACATCAGGTTACTGCACCTGACAAAATTGCCATATGCATGCTTCTTCCTCTTTGCTATTGTGAGACTCTTTTGGAGCGCTTTCCTTAGTAATAATGCTGCCTTTTTAATTTTTCTAGCATCTCTTTTGCATTCCTTTTGTTCTGTGGCATTAGTAAAATTGTAGATGTTAGCAGCTTTCTTATTTTATTTGTTTGTTTGTTTGTTTGTTTGTTTGTTTGTTTGTTTGTTTGTTTGTTTGTTTTTGTACCTCCATTAGTAACTGAACTGTTGATGGACCGACATACCACAAGCGTGTACTTCTGTGTTTGAAACAGTAAGAAGACAATCCCCATATCTGCTGCAAACTCTTTGGATAATTCTGCTCACTTGGTCATTAGATTGTCAGTATGTTGGACTTGAAGCTAAATACTTGAATACCCATTCATTTTCAAATCTTTTAAAGTCTTTATTGTTGTTGTTGAACTATGTGATATGAGAATATTAGGCTTGCGTCTGGAAGACTTTGCTAATATAATCAACGCAGGGAATATGAAGTAATATACTACACATACTAGATAAATTGCTTCTTTGAACTGAAACAAATTCTGTCCTCATTCATCTCCACAGATATCTCAGAAGCTTACAAGATATTTCTTCTTGTAGATTGTTTTCATTGTATATATTAAATGCATTGCTGTTCTCTACGACTTTCACTTTTTGTGGTGACATCACTGGTGAATACAGAATGTCTCATGCCCTTTCCTTATACTTTACTATTCAAAGATGCCATGTCTTTGTATATCAAGCCCAAGACACAACTTGTTTCATCCCTGAAGTAACAGTAAGTCAGAATTTTTTCTCTGACTTATAATTTGTTTTCCGCCAACCAATGTGTTACTGTCACTTTTTTAGTAGTTCAGTTTCTAAGTCAATACAAGCGTATCTCTTAAATTCTGTTAATTTCTGTCACTGGAAAATGTAGTATCACCCAGAGAACCCTTAGTTCTTCTTCTAACAAATTCATCTGTCTACTCTGAAAATTATGCCTTTCTCAAACATCTGCTGTATACAGGTATTTGCCTAGTCTGTACTTTATGTTCAAGTCATATTTCTGCACAGTAAGTAACATACTTACGACCTCATAGGTGCCTTGTACAAAGGCCTTCTTCTGAAAATGCTGTGAAAGGGCATACGATCTGACCTATTTCTGCACAACATCTAAATTAAAGGATTTTTTCACATCCATTCATTCAGTTATTAATTTTTTGATTGCCCACGTTATCAAATTCATTGCTCCAGGGAAGCTTGAAATTATCCTGACACTCAGTGGACCCAAGGCAGTAAAACTAATCTTTTATGAGGTGTCCACCAACTGCAGCATGTATATACACACACACACACACACACACACACACACACACACACACACACACACACACACACGTAAGACCTCTCAAACTCTTAGAGCAAGAAATCTGTACAAAGCCATAAGAAGTGGGGGTGGGCAAAGGCCCCAAAATAGGGATACTTTTTAAATATTGCTCTTACAAACTTAGAAAGTTGATAGAATAACAGGTTTTGCATTAGCATAAATTTTTCTGAGGGGTATGAAGTCTGAAACTCAAATGTCTGTCATTACTTTCTGACTTCAACCCTCAATGATTTGATATAATTTGCCAGAAAACCACATGAAAAAAAATGGACCAAAAAATATGAAGTAAAAATCTGGACATTCCGAGAAAAATCTGTACAGTTGAGAGTTATGAGTCACACACACACACACACACACACACACACACACACACACACACACACACACACACACACACACACACACACACACACACACACACACACACACACACACACACACATACACAAACTTACATGTAGTAATGAAACCTTTTGGCATCTTAAGGATTTGCTATTTCATTTACAGAACATCTATGACAGAAACTGGAGCACCTTGTAAAAATTGTTGTGGCCACTGGACAAACATGTAACACGGCACAAAATTTACTCTATCTGAAAACCAAACTGGCTAATCAAGTGCTGTGAGGCACTAACACTAAATGCTGTGCCACTGTTCTGCCCATGGCCATATGCTATTAATAATAATTCTTTCTCTATATGAGTACACTCTTGTTCATTGATCAGTGCTGTTGGCCCATAGGTGACTGATTTATTTTCCTGAAAGATCATAGCTATTACTTCATTATTCACATTACATAATATTTCATCATAAGTCCATCTTTTACTAGAGTAAGCATTGTAAAGCCCTATACCTGTTCATCTTTCTACTCCCATCTTTATTCAGCAGCTTTCTATATGTCAGCTCTGTCTGACATGTTATGTATAGAATTTGCAAGATACTGCATTACTCCCAAACATCTAATTAAAGCCTGCTTGCCTTCTAAGTTTATTATTTACATTGTTGCTGTGAATTTTTCCTGAATCTGTTTTCTGTTCATGTAATGCTAGGATATGACCACATATTTCAGACTTGTGCCAGTTCTGGTTGTGTAGAGACATAAAGCCCAGACTAGAGAAGGAAAAAACAAATAACCACGGACTCCAGAAATGGACAAGGACTCACTTTATTCCTTCTAAAGAGGTCCTGATACCTTTGGATGAAAGCACTCAATTGTGGAATAAAGTGAGTGCTTGTCCATTTCTGGAGTCTGTGGTTATTTGTTTTTTTTTTTGAGTTTGGTGTGTGTTTTGCACCAGACTAGAGAAGGAGTTACTTTGGTTTGATTAGTGACTGTGGCATCTAATAGAGATGGCAAGGGAAGATGGGTGGGCCCCATCCTGGGGTGGAGCACAGGGCAGAGCTAGCTGTGCCCTGCCCTGATCCCGCACCCTCATGGTGAGCTGAATGATGACACCCTCTGTACAGCTCTTGCCCCAGTGCTTGAGCTGTGTGACTAGAGGAAGACTTAATGGTCAGCATGTAAAGAGACAAAAATCACATAGAAAAAAACATAGTTTAGACTAATCACTAGTATTTTACATTTGAGTTTAACACTATCTCAGTCGGTTTAGCACCAGTATCAGTCTTTCCTCATGTTCTTCTTGGGTCTGGTCCCACACTATCAGACTATCAGTTATGTTCACAACTGTTAGTACTAAATCAGTATTGAGTGGATGAGGTTTCAGTTTGTCACTTTGTCTCACTGACTCTCAACTCAGCAACAGTTTGCTAAGAAAATCAGTGTCACTGCAGTTTGTATTTGTGCATTGGCAGTCAAAACCATAGTTAACACGAACAGAGGAGATACTTGTTCTGGGTACAAATACTTAGGGAGAGAGACTGACACTGTATAGGAAGTTCTGCAAGTCAGTGACATAATCGCATGGGTGCCAAGATTCACTTAAGCAGAGACAATTATCACTACAGCTGTTTAAATGATTTAAATTACTGAACGACTGGCTGCAGTGTACGCGCATGTGTGTGTGTGTGTGTGTGTGTGTGTGTGTGTGTGTGTGTGTGTGTGTGTGTGTGTGTGTGTGTGCGTCTGTCTATGTTTTTTTTTTTTTATGCTCAGGTCCACCAACTTAATGACTGTCCAAGGTGTCACCTGTATCAGCTACAACTCTGTTGGCAGTGGTGTGATGTGAATGACTTTTTTATTTCACGGGTGTGTAAGGGCTGTGGAGTGGCAACAACCCCCACAAAGACAATGCAAGGTTCTTGCTCTTAGGCAAAAAAAAAAAGTCTGGTTGAACCTTCATCCAAATAAAACTTGAAGAGACATGGGGAGTATTCACAATACATTCTAAGCCTTCAATTTCTTATGTAACTGTTCTTTGAAACAGCTCTAGTGATGATGAGATATTAAACAAAAGACTCTGGGATAAATATTTTCCTAAAGATGTATTAAATGTAAAAAAATGCAGTTTTCTTCATTTAGCTTTATCTATTAGAATACTTGTTTTCGTTTATACAGAAAAGCATACCGCATGGTCTTTTAAATCCACTTCCTTGGTCTAAAGCAATTAATGCTCTCTAATAATAACTTTATTCAGATCTTACAGAGAAATACAAATGATTCCTGCTATGCTGCACAACTGCGGCCTGCTCTCCTTCTTTATTACTGACAGGCTTTCACTTCAACTTCCATTAATTTCTACCTATACGAGCTTCAGGTACTTTCCTTGGTGTCTTGAATAAGTTAGCACTATATATTCTTTCAATGCATTGCAGCTTGAATGATTTAAAATATTTTCCAATGGGGTATTACACTGTGCATTTGCCTAACTTTGGTTTTATTTAGGTATTTTTAATAAGTCATTATTATACTAAAACACATAGCATAACAAACATGAAATAAACAGAACAAATAAATTAGACAAAAGAACAATAAAAGTGGTTAAAAATAAATTACCTCAAAAATTAATGTGAAAAAAAATCTGACAATAAAAAATCTATCTGAAAGAAAATGACAAAAGAAAATTAGATAAACAGTCTCAGAATATATAAGTAAAATTTTGGAAAATACTACAGTTACTAAATGAGAAAGACAGATCTACAATTTTGTATTTAGACATTTGAGATGAAGTAATGAGAAGTCAATAATTCAGCAAATAAAGATTGCATATGAAATGCAAAGATCAAAAGAAAATAAGATAAGTGAATAAAATAAATGCAAGGGACTAAGAGATCACACTGATCATGGGTACATCAAAAGGCATCTCGAGTAGAAAGGTCATCAAATAATCTGCAGAAGCAGCTCAGTGTGGGGCACTTTGCTCAGCCACATTGGAAGAAGGTTTAACAGATCCAGGCAAAGGAAGCCTGAAGTGTCCAAATATACCCATGACACTATCTGCAGCCTGTCGTTGGCCGAGTGTAGTACCTGGGTAGGGTAATACAGCACTGTGAGCTACATTAGGTCAATTTAAATTTGATATTTTTATTAATTCTAAGCTTCTTTTGCCAGACCGACTGATGCCTTGATGGGCTTCTTCTTTTATGTGATTTCATGAAGTAATTTCGTCTCTATTGAATAATACCTGTAAGTATTCCATTTTCATGTTTTGCCTCAATAATATGTAATTTATAGAAAAACTCTTATTTTTTCTTTTTTAAATCTTTGCAAAATAATTGTTTCAACTGCAATAATGATAATCACTAAAATTATTTTCTTCAGATAAATAAGAACGTATAATTCAAAATACTGAGCATAATTCTAACGAGTCTGTTTCTCACACATTCTTTTACTACAATATCATTTATCACCAATAAGAGTTCCAATTCATTCATTCCTGTCATGACTTCTGATAATAAAATAACAAGTCATACAAAATGCTCTGACAGGAGATGCTTATTTATAGCTTATTTATATATAAAGAATTTCACCAAACCCATTTAACAACCGGCTCTTAAGCATGCAATTAAAACAGTTAATTACAATTAAAATAAATAACTTTGAAGGATTTATGAAAAATTAGCTAAAATATATTTCAACAGATGAATAGTGTAGCTTATCCATCATTTCATGTTCTATGGACTTTAGGTGCTTTTGACAGCCTAGAAATTGTTGCATTTACAAAAATAAATAAATACTAATACTACTACTACTAATGATAATAATTGGTATTATAATAAATTGCACAGCACTTAGTTGTGAGAGGTAGGTCTGTATTATCACCCAACGGCTGAGCAGTCTCTCAATGGGTATACTTGAACGTGACACTACCAATGCTCTCATTATTAATTTAAACAGTATAGAAAGACTCAGCCTGATCATGGCCCAAAATAAAAAGCCATTCTGCCCATCACAATGAATCTGCTAACATATAAATTAACTAGTAAATAAAAAGCACTTTAATAATTAGCACTCTATTTGGAACTCATTATTTCAAATTATTAAACAATAATCTGATCGAAAAAATACTTCTTATCCTTACTTTTGATTTCACTCTTGCATTGTACAGTAAGTATTCATTAAAGGTAGAAATTCAGATTTTGTTATTGTGTTTTGAAAGACAGTGTTTGAGAGTCATAGATATTTAGCACATTGTGCAGTGCAAATTAAAGGGAGTAACAATGGTTAGAGATTCAAGCACAGATAACAGGATTGTGAAATGCTTAAAACAGCATGGTATACAGTGCATTTTAATGAGTGCACCATGACATGAAAATGAGAAATGAAGCACAAATGATCCAATGATATCTGCAAATCAGGAAACGCAGAATGGTGGACTGATTCAGAAATAGATAAAACAGGCACACTGTACCATGACACATTTCCATTTTATAAACTGAGAATTGTACAGTAAGTGAAGAGATCAGTTGTTTTCACTAGGAGCAGCTGCAGCCTCAAAACACACATTAATGGCCATCTGCAGGGCCAGTGCCCACTATGTTGTATGTTGCTGCTATCCAAGCCAATGGATGGGGTAGAGACACTGCCTGATACACCACTACCTGAATGGCCAACAGTAAACTGTGTCTGTATGGATAGAGAAGATTGTACAGGAGTGTGTCTCCCATAAGCAGACCCAAGGGGAATATGTGGGATGGCGACTGTTGTGGATGCCAAAGTATATGTAATGACATACTGTGGACATGTTAGGGATGTCATAGTTGTCAGCCTCTGGAATCCTGAAGCAGTTCTGCAACATTATGCTTTCTTAAAGTAGAGAATATCTGATTTTTTTGGACAGAAGGCATAGAGAACCACTACCATGCAGGCATTTCATGATATTGTCCATTTCTCTGAGGTCTTGGGAGCCACTCATTATGCACACAATGACATCATGGGCCCAACTGCTTGCAACTGGGAATGCAATATATCAGCATAAAGAGCTTTCACTCTCTGAACTGTCAGGTGGTCTGTAACACACATTTATAATGTGTCTATGCACAATCTGGGCAGTCCTCATGATTCTTATATATGGCACATAAAGGTTCCTTCAAGAGAACTTTCTACTGGGGCGTGGCCAAGGATGAACACAGGATAGCAGCAGATTTCTTCAGCTCCACCAATTTCACTGCACTGACAGGAAATAATTACTTTAAAAATTAATTTATGAAGTAATTTTCTTTCTAAATACGTTTGGTATATCTATTTCTTCAATAATATCTAAAAAAGAAAGAAAATTTTAATAATATTCCTGTCAGAAATCACCTTGGAAATTTCTCTGTCAGCTTTTCTGTTTGAAATGAGTTCCAGTAAGACAATTCTCAAGATTCCAGCATCAAGAAAGAACTTCAGTCTCTGATATCTACAATCCAGCAACTTACTGCCAAGATGGATAAACTGGATACTAAAATAGATACCTTCATAGAAAAAAACTACAAAACAAATAGACTTGTTACATATAGACTTGCAACAACAGAAGACTCAGATTACAGGCATAGAAGAGACTGTAAATGACATGGAAAATAGAATCCAAGAAGAGGAAATCAACATTGAGTTTTTGCTGAAACAAAATACACATCTACAAACAAAGCTTGATGACCTGGAAAATAGATCTAGGCAATAACATTAGGATTTTTGGACTGCCAGAAAATATTGAAGGTAACAATATTCTTTTTTAAATACATGGCTCCTAAAACTTTAGACTTGCCAGAAGCATTTTGAGCCCATAGATCTATAGCTAATACTAACTCTAACAAAAAGTATCCTAGATCAGTTATAGTTAGATTTCTATCATCTTTTGATAAAGAGATGGTACTTTCTGCTTGGGCTAAAGCACCTGTTAAAATTAATGAGGGACAATGACTATTCTTCCTTGGTAATAACTAAAAGAAAAGTTTTTCTGCCATTAATAAGGGAGCTTAAGAAAGCACAGTTTAAAACCTACCTTCTGTTTCCTGCCAAGCTAAAAATCTTCCTTCCTGATGGCCCTAAAATTTTTGAAGACTTAGATTCTGCATTGCTGTTTATCAAAAAAATAAGATTTTGGATAAAATAGAGGAAATGGAATGGGCTAGTCCTTCATTAAAGAGGTTGGCAACAGAAGCTTCATGGAAGTCTTCAGAGAAGAAAGAGACTAAAAACAAATGACTTGTTCTATGTTTTTCTTTTTTTTTTCTTCACTATTAATCTTTTTAAATACAGTTACTGCATTTTCAGAAAGCCACAAATATTCTGAAAAAGATTTAATCAAAGTTATTTTCTGTGTACAAAGAACTGTTTTTGTTTCATAATCAGTCAAAATATCTGAGGAACTAATAACAAGCTATCATTCAATATGTTTCTCTTTCTGACAAAGAGAACCAAGGTTAGTAACTTGATACATTTTTTTTCTTCTTTTCTTTTATTTTAAATAATGACATTTTTTTAGATTATGCATTGAGTAAGGGGAGGGGGAGGGCAGGGAGAGAAGTGTAATGAAAATATGATAAATGGAATAATAATTTATTTATTCCTTGTAAAAAAGTATATATGCTGTTTAAATGCTATTGCTAATTATACTCCCTTGATTCTATTGCTTATACTAGTTTACAAATAATCTGTCATGCTTTAATTAATAATAATTAGAACTAATTAGTAGTAAATAATATGTTTCATATCCATCTTTATTAATATAAACAGCAAGTAATATTCCACTGTAGATACGTTTTATAGCTTCCTTTTTTATCTTTTTTCTTACTCTCTTTTATTTTCTACTCTCTTTTTTTATGCTCTCTCTATTTCCTTTCATATTAGTACATTCACATGCTTTTGATCATACTGATAAAGTAAATAATAAGATTTGTATAAAAATTGAATAGGGGCATAAATAATTAGTTCTATTACATATTAATAACTGTGGGCTTAGTTTCACTTTCATAGAGGCTGTAATAACTTGAAAAATACTTCGCGAAGGTTTTACTCTGTTTAGCTTCATTTATATTGCTAAATGAATGTCAGTCACTTGTTTTTATCAAAATTCCCGCCAGAATGTTAAGGGAGACAATTTGGGATGTGGGTTACCTCGTGAATAGTGTCCTCGAGTTGTTTTAAAAGCTTCAATACTCAAAGCTGAATACAGTCAATTTGAACTTTGACCCCACTGACACATCGCAGATTCAAGAAGAACACTCTACCAGGAAGTAGAACTGCTGCAACTGTGATGATAGATGGAAAATGAACTCTATAACATTTAAGTGTGAGTTATTTTTTATATCTACTTATTTATTCATGCTATAATTTATAAAATATGAAAGTTATAATGATTTTAAATGATTCAGTATCCCATAGTAAGCAAATCTGATATTTTAGAAGGCATAGAAAGTGAAACATTTATACATATGTTTTTGAAAGTTTACTTGACTGCAGCATATTAATGTATGTAAAAACCTATGATTTAAACATATACATTGCTATAATTCATTTGATTTATCTGACTGACAAGTATAAATATCTTTATGACCCTATCTTAGAAGAAGTTGTCATGTGACATATTTTAAAGCAGAAGTTCAGATATATAAAATACAGATGGCTTTCTACACAATAATGCAAGTATATCTGAGAATTTACATAGCTATGCAGTATGATTTATAACCATTTCTATAAATATAATATTTTATTTTACTGGCAATAATAAGTATGAGAAAAAAGCTTTGATGCAAGTAATTTAAAGTCTTTTGGAAGCTGTCAACTGCATTTCTATGACAGAAAATAGGTACATCTTAACATATGTAATGTCTGAACCATAATAGCCTAAATTATTGATTTTAAATGAACATCAGAACTTATTTTTACAAACTTTGAATAAATGAATATGTAGATATGCCCTCTTTTTTTTTTCTCTCTCTCTCACTCTCTCACTTCTTTTATCTCTCTCTCCTTGGTTCCTAATATCAAGTTTATTTGAATGCTATTTGATTATAAATGTATTATATTAAATAGATGTACATAGTAGTATGAATTGTTTTTAAAAGTTTCTATTTGTTTATACGATGCTGATTTATCAAATGTGTAGCTTTGTCTTACCAGATAATCTAATTGAAAGTTGTTAATTTAAGTTAATAATAACTAGTATTAAATTGATAAGGTGGCAGCTGAGGTACTGCTGCTTAGGGTAGGGGTTAACTTGAGTAGTATGTGCTACTCTAAGTTGGAGTTTTAACTCCAGGCTGGGTGCAAGGTTTAATCCTTACATTATCTTCTTTCGTTCACTGTTGTGTGTATATAGTTCTGACATCCACAATACATTTTGTAAGCTCATTGTCACTACAAACAAAATTTAATTTTATACAAAATCCCATAAGAGATTCAATAAATACAGCTATATTTAAAGGTACACCTAAAGGAGGAGGTATAACATTATTTATTTTGTTAATTGTTATTTTGATTATAAGTTTTATATGTTTTAAAAATGCCAAATGACTTCTCTAAAAGGAATTTCTTTAAACATTAATGGACTGAATAACCCGTGTAAAAGGGCAAGCTTAATAAGACACATTAATTTACATAAGGCCAATTTAGTATTCCTTCAAGAAACACATCTCCTGAAAAAAGATATTGATAAATTAGCCACAAATAAATATACAGTATTGGTTAGTTCAGAGCACACTCAGAAAAAAAGAGGAGTGGCTATTTTATGGAATAAAAGTATGCCCATTCCTAAAACTATTAAGTCTTATCAAGATGATAAAGGAATGTTTTGTATGATTACAATACAAATTAATGGAAAGACTTATACATTAATCACTGTATATTGGATACCAGGGATTGGTATTAATACAGTGAAATACCATCTTGATAAGATCATATCATTTTCTATAGGAGATATTATTTTGGCAGGTGACTTTAATTGTATCCTACATGAAAATGATACTACTACTATAGGAAAAAGGAAAATTACATCTAATGCAAAACATTTAAAGGATTTTGTTAATTCTTATCATTTAAATGATATTAATAATCAGATAGACTCAAAATCATTACCATACACCTTTTTTCTAACAGATATAAAACTTATTCAAAAATAGATAGAGTCTTTATTTCTAACCAGATGGTAACAGAATTAATTAACTCTAAAATCATTTCATGTCCTATATCTGATCATAATTCAATTGTTTTTGAGTTCATGATAAAAAATACTTACAATGTTCAGATCAAAAGGATACCAGCATACTTAACTCAACTAAAAGACTATAAAGAATATATACTTTCAGAAGTACAACATTTTTAGACATAAATAATACTCCTGAAGTTTCCATTGTTTATGTTTGGGATGCTTTAAAATCATATCTATATGGACAAAGTATCAGATGGTATAATAATAAAAGGAAATCTTGGGATAAGGAATTGTTAGATATTCAAAGTAAATTAGACTCTTATAAACATAATAATAAAGAAAATATTATGGACAAGAAAGTCATTGAAGAAATAAACAAACTAAATGAGAAATACAAAGAAATTTTAACCCATAAAGTTAAAATAACTTTAGAGAAATACAAGTTTTGTCTTACTCAATAAGCCCCAAATACTTACATAGACTTAAAAACAAAACAAAAGGTTGAATAAGCAAAATCATATCAAAGAAATTTTCTCTAAGGAAAAGAAGAATGTTTCTAGTCTACCAGAAATATTAGATGAATTTAGAAATCACTTTCACAAAATTAATCATAATAACATTAACATGGAACCTAAAGATAAAATAAAGGAATTTATAACTACGAACATGAATAAAAAACTTAATAAACAACAGATTAAACTATTGGATAAAAGTATTTCATATACAGAGGTTGTTACACAAATAAACAAGCTTAAATCAAACAAAGCACCAGGTAATGATGGTATTATAACAGAGATATATAAAATTCTTTCTAAAAGTACATACTCATTAATACATAAGGTTTTTATTTTGGCCCAAAATGAGCTAATAACCCCCCCCCCCCAATCTTGGCAATACACATTTATTTCACAAATTTTAAAACCCAATAAAGACCCAACTAGATGTACTTCATATTGACCCATTTCAATACTTAATGTTGATTATAAAATGTTTATGAGTATTTTTGCTGATAGATTGAAGACAATCATCCCAGGCATTATAGATATAGATCAGACAGGCTTCATTGTAAATAGAAACACTTTTGATAATATTAGGAGGACTCTAACATTAATTGATTTTGCAAATAGGAGAAATAAAGATTTAACACTTATTAGTCTTGATATAAGTTCAGCATTTGATTCAGTAAATTGGGACTACTTGTTTACCTTACTGAAGTGCACAAACTTCTCAGATGCATTTGTAAATCTAATTGAGCATCTATACAAAGGAGCATTGGCTTACATTAAGATAGGAACATATGTCTCACAAAAATACCCATTTTAAAGGTACAAAACAAGGGTGTCCACTCTCCCATTATTATTCACTTTAATAATGGAGCCTTGGGCTAATCTGATCAGAAATAGTACTGATATAGAGGGATTTGAAATAGATGAAAATACAACATCTAAAATTCAACTTCTTGCAGATGATGTTCTAATTACATCAGCAGGATCTAATTCTTCTATGCAGTCTCTATTTGATAAAATGATGAATTTTAAAAGTATTTCTGGTTTAATATTCAATGAAGAAAAACTAAAATACTACCTATATATACACGAAAAAATGTTCTCATTAGTGATTTTAGTAAATATGTACCCAATTCAGGTCAGATAACTTATCTAGGTATAATATTAACTAAAGATATTAAATCTATTATACATAATAATTATAATACCTGTCTTCTTAATATACAAAATCTTTTCAATACCTGGAATAAAATGTTTTTACTATGGAAGAGAGACTTACAATTATTAAAATGACAATATTCCCAAGATATTATACTTAATACAATCAATAATACTCCCACCTACAAAAATAATTATCAAGAAATTGAATACACTAATGTTAAATTTCCTATGGGCACCTAATAGACCTAGGATTGCATTAAAGAAACATACTAATAGCTGGTCTCAAGGGGGTATTTCTTTTCCAGACTTTAACTTATATACTATCTCTTCCATTATAAAAGTTATTACTTTGTTAATAGATCAGTCATATGTTGCAAAATGGAAAGATTACTGGGAACTAATTAGTATTAACTTCATGAAAATCTCCTTAACACATAAAAATATGATTGTAAATAAGTCCATGCTATGGTTACTAAAAGAATTTTGTACTTCACCTATTACACCAAAATATATAGTTAGTTATCCATTAAACATTATTATTAGTTATCGTAATTTTATATTCATGCATCCTAAATATAAGGAATGGAATTTTATTATATTCCCTATAATGTATACATGAGGTATGCTTTTGTCATCCACTTCTGAAAGAACTCATTTAGCTACAGATAATGATCTAAAGTACTGGTATCAGTTGCTATCTGATAATAAAGTTAAAATCTAGACTTCTTAAAACAAGAATTTGATCTGAGAGAAACTTGTTGGTTAGAAGTTCAGACCTTTAGACAACATCTCATTAATAAAATTGATTTAATGTCTATAACAGTTAAAGAATCTATTCCAACACTGATTGATTACTTGATATTAAATTTACAACATAAAGTTTCTGATAAAGGTAAGCTTTCATACATACATAAAATTGTCAGAGAAGAAACTTTTTACAGTGTAGATACCTACTGGAATTATTTCACTTCCATTAATGGTGACCCACCAAATCAACAAGATAAACAATATATATTGGAATCTGCCTATAAAACTACTTCTTCCATTGTCTGGAGACTTTTTACATGGAAATTTTTACATAGATCCTTTTATACACCTTTGATGATGAATAAAATAAATAATAAAGATAATCTATGTAAAATATGTAATGTAGAAATTAATGCTGACTGGGCTCATATGTTTTATGACTGTATAAAATTGAAAGAATATTGGAAGTCAATCAATGATTTTTTGCAGGCTCTTTTTACACATAATTTCATTATTTCTAAATCTCTTATATTATTCAACACTCCTGTACCTCAAAGTGTTAAAAAGATTAAGCTTCCCTTGTTATGGTCTATTCTAGCAGTGGCTAGAAAAATAATAACCAGAAATTGGATTTCAGATACACCTCATTCGTTCAATGAATTTAAAAATGTTATGACTATAGTGTGCCATATGGAATTGATGACAATAAAATCAAGAACTACTAGAAAAATATCTTATTATATTATATGGGATACTTTACAAAACTTGTTAAAAAAATCTTAACTTCAATAGCATGGTATTTTAGTTTAATTAATTGATTTGATTGTAGTGGATGTCTTTGTAAATACTTTGGTTATTGTATTGATTGTTATAATCATATCTATTTTAATTACTTGTATAAAATTGTTATGATATTTCTCTTGTATGTTAAAAACAATAAACTTGTTTAAAAAAAAAGAGGACTTTCTACTGGGACATCTTGTTGCATACACTGGCTAGGCAGACAGGTCTATGCTGTGATGATGTGAGGTAGTGTCAGCTATGCCACAGAGAGCAGGGAAGTGCATGTGTAACATATGCCAGCATAGCTAGCTGAAGTTTTGTAAAGAATTATATGTCACTTGAATATCAAAATGATTTATACAGATGATTGTGTTAAAAATATATTTGTAATGTTGCTTGTGTTAAAAATGTATCAACAGTGGGTCCTGCTGGATAGAAAAGAAATATACATTTAAATCAGACTGTACTGTTGTAACTGAGGAAATGTATATATTTTAGCATAGGATACTGGAAGGGAAGGGGTTAAGCTCAGCTCAGCTAACCGTAAGGAAAATAGCCTGAAATTACTGACTTGGTTTAGGCCATAAATATTTTTTCTCACAGGTCTGAATGCAACCAGTGACACAATGTCTGTGAGAAACATGGGCAGCGATCCTACTCTTTATTTTACAGACCCTGCAGGCAATAGCCTATTATGTAGCTGATGACTAAACAGGTACATATAGTGGAGCAGGTGTGTTACTTAGTCATGGGATGCGTCTGTTGCCTTGAGATGTCAAGGGGAACACTGCACTACAGCTCTGAAATCTGCAGCAAGAATTCTTGTTATGTGTGCTATGCTGCACAAGACAGCATTGTAAAAACAACTGGAGTGGCAATATTCCACTTCTGATCCCCTTCCCTCGACCAATTCCACCCAGATTAGTTTTAAACCTGTCCCTACTGCATACATCAAATCTCTACTTACCAAACTGAAAACCTGATCCACCTCTGTTGACAGCTTACCTCTCTATTCCTTAAACTTGCAGCTAACTCTGTTTCACATCCAGTCTCCATATTAGTAAACAAGTCAGTTCAAGAGAACAGTCCCTGACATCTGGAAAAAATCCTATGTTGTACCCCACCACAAAGGTGGCAATTCAACTGAGCCAACTAACTACAGACATAGCGCCATACTATCTCCCTTATCCAAAATTCTAGAAAGATTTATTCATAACCAGCTTCTCAAACACATCATACAAGACAACCTGTTAACTCCCACCCAACATGGTTTCCGTCCTCACCACAGCACCTCTACAGCTCTCATTTCATTTACACAGAATATTGCCAAAACACGAGACAATAACAAAATAGTCTCATGCCTCTTCCTTGACCTATTTAAAGCCTTTGACACCATTTTTCATACCTTACTGCTCTCCAAACTTTCTTCCCTTAACCTCTCCCCTTCTATTATACTGTGGTCTCCAGTTACCTCTCCAACAGATTCCAATCTGTCAAATGGCTTTCTGCTTCCTCCCCCTTCCCCCCAATCCAAAAAGGTGTCCCCCAAGGGTCAATCCTTGGACTTCTCCTTTTTAATATCTTTACAAATAACCTACACACTTCCTGTCCAAACTCCTCACTAATACAATATGCAGACGACTTCACTATTTTCTCATGCTCTGATAACCTTCCCCACCTCCTTGCTCTTATTCAAGATTCCCTCCTTTCAGTTGAAAAATGGCTAACCAATAATCAACTACTTCTCAATCCTAAAAAACAAAACTTCTACTCTTCCTACCCAAATCACTACAGCAACACAAAAATACCTTCACAGTATCTTCTTTTAAAAATATACTTATCTCTGTTGAACCACATATTAAACTTCAGCATGTAATCATAGATGACCAACTAAAGTTTGACCTACATATTCAGTAAGCCATCAAAAAGACCAACTAAAAATGTCTCTTATAGAGACATAAAAAATACCTTACTAATCCCAAACATTCTCTAGCACACTTTCCCTCTTCCAACCTTACTATATGCAGCCCTTATTCTCATTAATATTCAATCCAGTCTATTAGCTAAATTTGAAACCACATACAACAAAATAGCCAGATTCGCTGCCAATCTTCCCTATCACTCTCAACACTGCATAACTTTGAAAATCCTACAATGGCTTGAGCTACATAACTAGCTCCTTCTTCACCAGCTCCACCTCATACACATTATCTTAAATCAATCCTCCTGCTGTCCTGGCCTCACAGACCTCATCATTCCCTACTCTCTAAGTGTAACCTACACAGCACAGACCTACACCTCTTAGACATCTACAAACCCAATAAAAATGTTGGCAAACGTTTATGCAGTCACTCCATCGCAAATGCCAGTGCCTGAAACAGACTTCCCCTTTTCAAAGAATAAATTGTAACTTCCTTAACTTCAAAAATCTTCTAAAGGACTTATTTCCTAATTCCTGGACCTGTCCTTGTCCCACTGCCACCTAAAATACTCCCTCTTCTCTGCCCCTTCCCCTCTCAGCTCTCATATTTTACCACAACTACTCATTTAAGGTCTTTATGATATTCTACCAACCTTGAATTTCTCTCTGATGGTAATTGTTAGATATGATCTAACTTTTTATATTATATTTTATATACTTAATATGTACCATGGCTGTTTAAACACTCAATATTGCCCTTGTATTCTAACATGTTCATTTATAAGTTGTATTCTGTTTCTCCTGTGTATGTACACTTGTATGTTAATATTGTAAGATGTTTTCTTTTTGTATTTGTTTATCTGCAGAAAATTTCTCCTCAGGTCTCCGCTGAAAAAGAGCTCTGCTGCCCAGTCAGACTAACCTGGTTAACAAATGTCAAATAAATAAAATAAATAATTTGTACCTTGACAGGACCTTCTGTGTTGGTTGTTCCAGCAGCAAATGGCCAGGGTGGAGTGTTAGGTGAGGAAGACACAGCCGTAGTAGCAGCAGCAGCAGCAGCCATCAGTGGTGCAATACTGACAAAGAGGTGGCATCTGGTTCACAACTATGGGCCAAGAATTAAACAAAACAGAATAAACTGATGCATGCATTATTCTATCCAGGCTATTAAGGGCAGTTCATGGACTAACCAGGAAGTACATCAGACATAACTGTGGCCACACAAATTAGGAGTTGGGCAAGGCAGAGTTTATCATCATTTGCACACATGGTTGGGGACACAGTGGCAAGCATCTGCAACACTATTACATGAGGTAGGGTCACGTAAGCAACTAGGAGATACAATGAAAAGTGGCTGCAGTACTGCAAGATGTGGATGGAGCATTAGGGATGAACATGGTAGCCATTTACCTTGGGATGAGTTAGGGATCACATCTTCAAATGTTGTGGTCAAGTTACCAGAAGGGATCTGTTAGTATCATCTATTGTTCTGGCCTTCCATGTCGGCAACTAATGCAGTCTGTGTCAGGGAAGGGCAGAACTACAACACTGTGAACATCCACCCTGATAGGTTGTACCACATGATGATCAGGATAAGCGCCACTGCCCACAAAGTGGCCATCATCAACCTTAAGCAGATATATCAGCCCATGTACTCAAAGCCAACAAGAAAGGAGTAGAGCTAAATGAATCTACAAATATAGCCTGATGAAGTGCCACAAGTGGTGAGCCACAGGAGTGTCATTGTCCACAACATGGACTATGAGAGGTCATGACAGGATATGCCCCTACAAATGACAGTGCAGCTGTGCTTCCAAATTTCAGCAGTCTGACTTGGGACAATCTGTGTCTGACCACCCTGGATCCTACCCCCTACCATGAGCACTGAAGGAATAAACTCTGGAGGCAGGGTGGTTGCAATAAGTCTTATGAATGTACCAGTGGAGTACTTGCCACCAGTGATCTCAGAAGTGTTGCCGCTGTCTCTCCTTATACCCCATGTCAGTCCACATTTGTTGCCTATCATCTTGGGATCCACATAGCACATTAACCATTTCCACCATGGCGTGGATAGCAGCTAACTGTGCCTGAATGCCTGACCTACACATCCACTGGTTAATGACAAATGTTGCAGTAATATCGGGGATGAATGTGTAGCCATGGTAGTGCCTGATTCCACCCCACCCACACATCTATCCCCATTATAGATATGCACATCCATGAGATTACACAGAGTACAGATAATGTGTGTGTTGGGAACTCCAGTGGAGACCACGAGGGACTATCAGGTGGAAGCTGTATGTCATGCCCTGGTGAGGATGTGTGCTCAACATGTACCTCCACAAGAGCCTCTGTTATGTTGATGCACATGATTCCCCACCTGTAGTGCTGCAGACAGTGTCACTGTTACTGAGCCACACCACTTGCATGTTGTCATCAACAAATGTCCAGCTGATATCATCTCTATATTATCCAGTTTTGATAGACATTTCCAGCAGAAACTATGAGAGAAGAAATCCACATGATACTATTGTCTTCCCACACATATGCCTCCATGTCCAATAGGCGTGCATACCATTCCAAATTAACATACTGGTATATCAGTCTTCACATGTGTGCCTTGTCGTATATCTTGCTGCAGTTGAAAATCAGAGATGTCAGGAAAGAAGAAATGCTAATGAGCATTAATGAATTATGCCTTACAAACGCATTTGACTGCACAATATTGTACTGTATCAGACATTTCTAACTTTGCATGTCCCCAAGTAACATGTGGGTCTTTGGAACCAGTCCAGCTCCCACATCTAATCTACCCCCAAGTATGAGGGGCCTCTCTTAGTGGTTGGCAAGTGACACCGAAGGCTCTTCAGCCTCAGTGATATGTTTCTGTGAGGGTGATCCAAAGGTCTTTTGCAATGTCCCATGCCTCACGCTTGGCATATGGTTTCACATCAGTAATGTTCAGATGAACTGGTCACAGAGCTCTATTAGGGATGTTGACAGCATTCACATGCTGCACCATTTTCTGCCAGATCTGGTCCAGATACTGCATGTTGTCAGCAACTTTGCACAGGAAGCACATATCGTATGTGCAGAGGACATGCATAGCATTTCATTCTTCTGAGAAGTGAACTTTCCCAGGTGTCACCTCCTTTGGATGAGCAAGCTGTTTACATACACCTGTAGGCAATCATATCAGTCAGAGTGTGTGTGTGTATACCATATGTTGCAGGATGACCACACCTCAGGTCATAACCTTACCACATATTTTATAGCATAATGGGTGCTGTGCACATTCTACCTCACAGTTTCTATACTGCAGCCATGGCTGCAGCCTCCCAGACACATATATGCACCTATATATCAGCCACTGTTAGTGCTATGCAACAGGCTTCCCATTCCACTCAGTGCAGAATGTAGCTATGTCGAACAACACGTGGCTCTGGAACACCAAACTCCCTGCACCACGTCCTTCACAAGGATTCCAATGTAAACCACAGCCTCCCAAAAAAACAGAAACAGACAGTTCAGCACCATGCTACTGTCTTTGTCCTCAATGACATGTATATCACAACATCTACCACACAGTGCGACTGTCATGCACCACAGGGTTTTATGTTCATGCTGGTGTATTTTATTAGGCATGGATCATTGATAAACTCTGTCATTCATGCTTAAAAGTCAGAAGGATTGACCTTACTGAATCTCTGATTTTCTTTTATAGCTATCAAGTCATGCAATTTCTCATTTCCCTTACTGAAAAAGGCAAAGCCTTGCTTTTATTGCTTCACACCCCTTTGCAAGTGCACAAACACACACACACACACACACACACACACACACACACACACACTCATACACAAGCAATACAAGACAGAAGGCATTTTATATAAGGCTGTTGTGAGGCACAATGCCTTCTACCATATGACTGAAATATATCTGATTTTCAAGAAAGCCCTTGACATTGCCTCAACATTTTGTTTTGCTCTGCATACATTTTGTGAATTTATGACAAAGCAAAGATGGTCAAAGTAATTAAATATTAAAGTTATTAAAACTACCAAGTTTATGTTCTTTAAAAAATGCATATTAATACACATATTTTATTTTATCAACTTCCTGAGTGAATTCTATTGATATTAAGAAGCATCCCCAGTTTAGAGATTTTTGTCCCTGATCATAGAGAAAAGGGATTGAGAGCTTTATCTTCTCCCTAAAACCTTGCACCACCTTGCACACACACAAACATGTGGTATGACTAATATATAAAGCCTCTGTTTATGCATGGATTGTCTGCTGCTCATGCAAAATGCTTATATATATATATATATATATATATATATATATATATATATATATATATATATACATATAGTTATACATGCACATACACACATAGTAGATACATATATATATATATATATGTGTGTGTGTGTGTGTGTGTGTGTGTGTGTGTGTGTGTGTGTGTGTGTGTGTGTGTGTGTGAATGTATATGTGTATATGTGTGTGTGTGCATATATATATATATATATATATACACATATATATATATATATATATATATATATATATATATATATATATATATATATATATAGATATATATATATATGTGTGTATATAGGAGTGTGCATGTGTGTGTGTGTTTGCATGTGCACCCATGATGTAATACAGGCTAAGGTATGAATTCATGCTTCAAAAAATGACCTTGCAGCAGGAGTACAAAACTAACCTAAAATGTAGGAGCATTTTAGACATCAAAATAAAGTTTTCAGAGAAGGCATATGGGTTGAAGGAATCAGGAAAAGCAAATGCTGCAACAAAAACAACAAAGTGCTGTTTCAGTGTGGAATTTAAAACAAGATAAATAAGGATGTGTGTACACAACCCCTTTTTCCTCCTTCTCCTTCCATTGACTGTTTATTTTTACATTCCTGGCTATTTCTGAAGCGATAAAGGTAATTCTAGCCTGTATTTTCTACTTGCAGTGTATACACATAGTTATGTCTTAGTTTGCCTTGTTTTAGGTTCCACTCTAAGGAAACATTCTTCCTCTTCTTTTATTTTTCTTTTG
The DNA here is from genome assembly GCF_019279795.1 of Protopterus annectens. Classification (NCBI taxonomy): domain Eukaryota; kingdom Metazoa; phylum Chordata; order Ceratodontiformes; family Protopteridae; genus Protopterus; species Protopterus annectens. The sequence continues at coordinate 1,437,948,960 of NC_056743.1, read as the reverse complement.
CGTTTGCTTTGTCTGTTTGCTACAGCTAATATATGTTCTCTGAAAGCTTTGCTCAGATCCTTAAAATTCTGTTTCCTTTCTTCCGTCTACCTTTCCTTTGCATATATTTCTAACTTTGTTTACCTTTTTGATTTTAAGTCTTATTTTTATATTTTGTATTGCTTCTGAAGAAAACAATGAGTTAATATGTCAAGTCATTTATTTTCTGTTTGCAGCATTTACTTGCACCCTAGTTTGCCATATCCCTACATTACTTAACATCACAATTTCAGTCTGTATCGCAGCAGCTAGCAAGCTAGTTTGTATTTTTTCTTCAGAATCTACAGCCAAACAATACTGACTTGTCACAGTAAATAACACACACACACACACACACACACACACACACACACACACACACACACACACACACACACACACTCACACAGCATTCATATACATATGGAATACTGGCATCTCTTTGAGATAAGGGATGAATTCAGACCACAAAGAAAAAAGCCAGATGGTCAGATGGACACAGGAAGGACATGAAACCCTGTTGGAAAGTCAACTGGAAAACCAAGAGCTGTACCGCCATACATATCATAGAACTATATTTTATATATCCGTATACTTAGCACTGAAGAATTCTTAGATGAGTAGAATTGCGGTTTACCTATTAGGTCCATATAATCTCTGAAGGTAGTGAAAACATTTGTATTATGTTGTGAAAAAAAAACTTTGGCTTTGTATAGTGTGGGAAGAAACCTTTGAATCTCTAATTATTACATTACTTTAGTTTGTTCAAAGTGTGTGCAAGCTTCCTAGGTTCTCCCAAATATAATGTCCTGTAACATCACCCTAATTGTAAAGTAATTCTCAGAGTCATCTCAACACCAGTTGCATGGATTATATCATCTATTCACGGTCTAGTAATAGTAAAGGATCCCCAGTCACCACTGATGCGAGGGGATGTTGATGACAAGGACAGGGGCATCTAGAAAAACATCACACTAAGTCATCTTTTAGGAGACAGCAATATGTTTGTACTTGTAAGCAGGAAGAGGGACATACTGTGATGCCAGTATCCACCAGCTCCTGATGTACTCACACATGCTTGCAGGGTAATGCTGTCAGTTGGGTATATGGTCTCAAACAGTAGTCTCCTCAGTGCCAAAACTTATTAGAATGTACCCAAGGGGAATAAAATCAGACATTGGCTGCAAATCTCTTCCTAGCCCTGCCAAGCTGCCTCTGAGTTATTGAGTTTGGTTGTGAATCTGAATAAGTTATATTATAGATAGAAGCCAATTCAAATATTACATCAGTGTCCAGTAACCAGCTAGCTAGCCTTATAACATAGTATAGCACAGCATAAATAACTTGTCTTATTCATTGTAGTACAAGCAAAACTAGCCTTTATTTTCACGTACTTTAAAGCATAGCAAGATTGTGTTATTACTTGCACTACATGGATCACTAACCAGCCTTAGTAAGTATACTACCTAAAATCTAAATTAAAGAGTCTTGCACAAAGACATCATTTTAAATGCAAAAATCCAACAAACACAGAATCCAATTGGCTGATCATAATTGTCCATTAGGTCCAGGTAGAAATAATCCACCCAGTCTAATTATCCGTTTACTCTCCTTGTTATTTAATATTGAATGCCCGGCGTGTTCTGACCCTAAAGGGACATCAGTATTTGTGTGTTTGGCTGAGGGTGAGCCCTGCGTATATGCTACTTCAGATTCTGTGCAAGATGACGATTCATCCCCAGAAGTACCCCCAATGGGGGAGGTTGGTTTCCTGAGGATTGATCTGGGGCCTTTCCTTTTACCAGATTCAGGCCCTGAATTAAAAATATAACATTTTTTAGGGGTCCAAACAACCGACCCCTCTCATAATCAGCCTGGTCCCTGTTAAATTTATGTAGTTTTTTCTCTTTAAGCTGTCTTTCTAAAGACAATAAATCTTGGCCCAATTGCTGGAGGCAATTATAATAGTTAGCCTGACCTTCAAACTGTTTGGTTTGTTCACAATGTTGGGTATCCTCAGACAACCAAATATTAATACATCTATCATAAGAGGAGGCTAAAGCCTCTACAAAACCCATGGCAGCCCGTTGTTGAATGCCAGCCCATTGTTCCTCCAATTCCTGATCAATAAGTTGTACTAGTAGTTGTATGCACACTCAAAGTCCCCTAGGACTGATATGTTTTACCATACAGGCTTTAAAAAGACTCAAGTGCCAGACATTAGTCCTTAGCACTTTCATGCTTTTAGATAGTTTGAAAAAAATATCACTACAATCAGGCGTATGTTCAACTTGGTCAGATGTGGCCTGTGTGCCATTATGATCACCCAATCCCAAAATACCCAAATCATTGTGATCAGAAGACAAGCCATGCAAGAGCTGGTTGAGATCCATGGTAATAAGGAGTATTAATATTGTTAATAGCCCCCTGGAATTATTAGAAAAAATTTTGATTAGTGCAATAAACCACTCAAACCAAACCACACAGCTCAAAGTAGGCTATATCCTAAACATGAATGGATCAACCACCATAAACTCAGAAATGAAACTACCACCTGCTCAATCCAACAGTCAAAAGTGGCCCATAAATATAACACAGAATATGTCACAAATGAAACCAACAGTGTGAGCCCTTAAAAAAAATCTGCCTGCAATGGAGTGGCACTGTTGAATCAAATCAAGTATGTTACCAAATAATAAATGTATAAAAATATAGAATGAGTAACCATCGTATTGATAATAAAGCAACCAACTGTAATGGGCCAAAACTCAATTCAGCTGATACCCCTTTATCAAAAATCGACCGAGGGACACCATGATAGCCCCTACTATGCCTGCAACCTTCGTGTATATAAGTGCACTAACTTCGGTAGTGCTACCTGTCCTGATAGGCCTGAAGGCTTACTTCATTCACTATAGGTATAGAGATACCATCTTAGTCTCGGAACACAATAGTAGCAACTGCTGAAATATATGTGCACCAATCACAAAACAAATAGTGCTGCATGTCCCCACATGGTCTCAATCATAAAACCGATAAGGTAAATGCACTATAGTTTAAGCAGATGGTTAATATCACATTTGCGTTGAGAAGATATTAGAATGAATCCTGTGAGCGGTAAAGCAAGATCAAAATAGAGTCTAATAATGTCCAGAGACTCAAGTAAACAAGAAACCATGAAATTAACATCCATCCCTGTGGTATACATACATAATAGATTCAGATGAACCAAACTCTCTCCCACAAAACATACAGTTGAATCACAACACATTCATATCCATGAACATCCATGTGCCTGTGATATAAACATATTGTATCAAAACATCAATATAAAATGAGAATTGAATTAGCTGACACAGTGCATAATGAAGAGTGTTTCCTTGTCACCATGTATAAATGGTTTCCCAAATGAACAGAGTTAACAAAATAAAAGAACCCAAAGTCATCGTATATGTATGTTCCATCCATTCCATATGCTTAAAAAGCATAACCAACCAATGGTTCAGTCACTGATCATGTAGAATGTTTGAAAACTTCCACCTTCCTCTGAGCAGAAGGTTTGTAGTTAGTTCCCACTGCTCGTTGAATTCTCCATAAAAAACTGGCCAGTTCAACATCCCCTTACAACGAAAAATGATAAGAAGAAGAATGTGATGTAAATAATGTCCCTACGAACCAAAAGTCACAATTCGCGATCTTAAACCCATCCTGTAAGGTTAACCTGATGTTGAAAACAGTCAACAAACGCCAACCAAACAGCTTGATCCAAATAGGCCCAAAGCTCGTTGTTCACGAAGACTTAATTTGAGCGAACCCGTCTCATAAAATTGCAAAAAGCAGCCACACATGCATATAAATGCCACCAACCACCAAAATAACTTGATGATAAACCAAGTTCAAACCCAAAAAGGCCAGGAAAGAAGATGAATAACAACAAAAAATCCTGTACTTGCTTCAACTGCTGAAAAGCAGCACATATGCTGACTCACACCCCAGCCAACAGCAGGGAACAGGAAAATGTAATTTCTACAATGTGCATGCCCCTGCAAGTGCAACAGTGCAAGGGTAAAGCAATTGTGACATCCAAAAAGAAGCCAGCACTTGGTGGTGTGAGTAAAACAGCATATACTTTATTCGAATAATAGCAAGACAGACCAGTTTCGGCATGAAAACCTTAGCCTTCCTCAGTGTAAAAGAGACTTGCACAAAGATATTATTTTATATGCAAAAATCCAACAAACACAGAATCCAATTGGCTGATCATAATTGTCCATTAAGTCCAGGTGGAAATAATCCACCCAGTACTGTTACTATTGGCATTATTTAAAATAATACTGCAGTGAGGTATTTTGCTTATAGTTTGTATATAAAATCAAACATACCTATTATCTCACTTAACTGCACTTTTGATCACTGCTATTCTTGAAGTTTTCATTGATCTAATTATTATAGTATTACAGTATTTATAGCTGCTGCTCTACCGTACTATAATATACCTTATTAATATACATTTATTAATTGACTCACTGCTGTACTGTTAATGCACTTGAAACTACTCATTTACATAATCTGTAGCTATTGTGCTTACTGCATCCGGACCCATTGAATTTGGCTACCAATTGTTCATTGTTTTTACTGACTAGGTAGAAACCACATTAACCTATTGGCTGAAGGTATATAGTTGAATTTGTCACTGATACTGATTTCCTTATTAATCCTACATAGTCTGTCACACACACACACACACACATATATATATATATATATATATATATATATATATATATATATATATATATATATAAAATTTTTTTTTTGCACATTGCAACCACTGCAGTAGTCACACTTTGTTATTTTATCCTTTAGCTATATCTTAGTTTATCACCTTTTTCTAGCCCAGTCAGTTGTCCTCTTCTTACCCTGTCCTATATCCCTTCATCTCTACTGGGCACTATGTAATTTCTGTCAGCTCTATAGCCAGCCTGATAGCATTAGGTATTTTGAGACAGTGTAGGAACTGCCTCATGCTTACCAAAAACTCTTTATTGTACCTTATAATGATTCATCATGTGAGAGGTGTTAAACATTTATTTAACTTGGAGGTTACCTTCTCATCTCTAAGCACATTTGGTAAACACAACACGTATACACATACATCACAGAGCACTTTTAGGAAACCATCTTATGCTGAAGCTGCTAATAGAACACTGCCTAAGCCTCCCAGGCTAAAGACTAAGAAACCTCAGCCACTAGAATACACAGCAACACACCCACCTTCAACCTTCATACCCAAGCCCTTATGGCCCACTGAGCCTGCACTAAACAACGGTAATGTTTTAGTTATGGGTGACTCTATTATAAAACATACAAAAAAACACACAACAGGCTGGATAGGAATAGGGTGACAGCTGTCTTTCTGGAGCCTGGATCTGGGATGTAACAGAGATTCTTAGATGCCTCATCCTGACAAATATGATTATGATCTGATAGTGGTCCATGTGGGGGTGAATGACCTTAGACACTCTACCCAGAGGGACATGCAGAAGAATATGACTGAGCTTGCTGTGGATGTGTCTGAGGCAGGAAAGATGCTGATCTTGACTGGTATCTTTTTTTTTTCATAAAATTTTTATTGAAATCAAAACTGAAATATACACTGTTTTTAAAATAGTTGTGAAGAATTTTATGATACATTAGATAAAAAAGGAATGGTATAATGAACATGAATAACAAACTATTTACAAAGATGTTCACTGTATAAGGATCAAATATTAATGTAAAGCTGAAAGAAAGAAAAAAAAGGAAAGGTTTGATTATACATTCAGGTTATTGATTTACTAGTAGTTAATTTATACTCTTCCAATAATTATACGTTATTGTATTCCTTGAAGTTCTAGCTCTGATTGTCAACATTTCAAGTTTAGAAACATCCTTGAAAAGATCTTTAAAATTTTGAAAAGATGGAATATGTGAAGATTTCCAATTTTTTGTGATTGCTTTCCTGGCAATGGATAAAACAGACCATAAGATTATTTGCTTGGTTTTACACAATTTAGAATTGGGGTGTTAAATAAAGCTAGTGATTTAGTAATTATAAAGTTATCTGTAAAAATTTATTGTAAGAATTTGTTAATGTATTCCCAAAATTTCTTTAAAAGTGGGCATTCATAAAATGTATGTGTCCAGTCTGCATTGATTTCTTTCATACATCTCCAGCATAAAACATTTTCTTTAGTTATCTTATTGATATTATGTGGTGTGAGAAATGATCTGTTTAAAAATCTCCAAGTGAATATTTTCTGTTTATGTGAAGATGTAGTTTTACCAGCAGATTGAAGAATGTTTAATTTGTCTTTGTCTGAAGGATAGGTGTTATTAGTGATGGTGAAAAAATTCCAATAATTATCTGTATAAGTATCTTAGTCTGATTTTATTGTTTTATATATATGTGAAATATTATTTTTTGGTGAATTGTTCTGCTGAATAAAAAGTGATAAAAACTGTATTAGTCTGGGGATTAAGGTTTTAGTTGTAGGGGGGATTAGGTCGAGTTTATCCTTGATGTATTTCCTAGCTTCTTGTAGATCTAGCCATAGTAATGAGTCAAGATTATTCTCTTCCATAAGAGTATTCAGTGCTTTTAGTTCATGTTTGCTCATCAATTGAAGCCATGCTGTCAGATGATTTTGTTTGAATAGTGATTTTTTTTGATAATCTGTAGTAAACATGATCCCATGAGTATAGGCAATGGGGAAAATCAGAAATATCCAACTTTCATATTCTTTATGCCTAAGGGTGAAATTCTTGAAAGACCTTAAAATTAGAGTTATGTAGTTGGATTTAAATGTTTGGGTGTGGTGATAAGAAAAATATTCTTTCAATCTCCAAATAAATGTATTGTTCATTATGTATAACATATGAGCATCATTGGTATTTCTTGGAGATTGGGATAAAGACAGTATATAATCTTTCCATTTTGCTAAATATTTACTTTACACCAAATAAGTAATGTATTTGATTACTTAATAAATTGAATAAAGTTCTAAGTTGGGAAGAGCTATACCTCCTTTATCCCAGCTATACATATAGGTTGAAAGGGCAATTCTAGATTTAATTGGATGCTAAAGGATTTTTTTAATCATTGTATTAAACTTTTTGGTTACTAAATATGGTAGGGGTATAGAAATTGACTGAATAATATACAAAATTTTAGGAAGTAATACCATCTTTATAACTGATAATTTCTCATCCATTGAGAATTGTATTTTTGACCATCTGTTCGTTAAATTATCTGTGGCTGCAATACTTTTATTAAAGGTCAGATTTAGAATGCATTTTATGTTGTTAATAATAATTATACCTAAATATGTTATTTGTTGAGATTGTGGTATATTTTTCTTGAAATTGTCATGTATATTATTTTTTTTTTGACCTACTAAAAGGATTTGTGTTTTATTATGGTTGAATTTAAGGCATGAGTTTTTTGGGAAAATCTCCATGTTGATAAATAATTCTGCCAAATATGGGTTTTTTACTACCCAATGTAATCAATATGTCATCCGCAAACATTTGTATTTTTGATGTTTCATTAAAACCCAATTCATATCCTATAATATTAGTGTTATCCCTTACCATGTTTGTCCAAGGTTCCATGATTAAAGTGAATAAAAGGGGAGACAATGGGCAACCTTGTTTAGTGCCTTTTACTATTGGTATAAATTGAGAGATGTTAGGGCCTATTTTGATGTATGCTTGACAACCATTGTATAATTGTGTGATAACGTTTATAAAATGCCTTGAAAAATTAAGTCCCCCCAAAAGGATGAATAAATAATCCCAATTAATTGTATCAGAGAAGCAATTTATCTCTGAGCTAATTATAGTTAAATTGTTTTTTTAAGATCTTTACTGATTCAATTAAGGTTAATATTCTCTTAATGTTGTCATAAGATGTTCTGTTTTTCATGAAGCCTGTTTGGTCTGCCTCTACTAGATTAGGAAGAACATTTTTGAGTCTATTAGCATATATAGACATAAACATTTTATAGTCTGTATTTAATAGAGAAATAGGTCTATATGAGCTACATTTGGTAGGGTCTTTATCCTGTTTTAGAACAGGGGATATAAAAGTATATTTCCTTGATGGTGGGGTCATGTTTTTAGTTTGCATTATGTTAAAGATGACATGTAAAATTGTGAGGGCTTTATTAGGTAAAATTTTATAAATTTCTGTGATAATGCCATCTTTGCCCGGAGCCTTGTTTTGTTTAAGTTGGTTAATTTGCAGTTGAATGTCTTTAAGAGTAATTTGCCTATCGAGTAAATTAGCTTGCTCTTCTGTTAACTTTTTCTTTAAAATTTTATTAATGAACGTCTGTATGTCTTTTTTAGGATTTGTTAATTCAGTAGACTTGTTTAAGTTAAGAAAAAAATCTCTAAATTCGTTTAATATATTATGTAAACCTGAGACATTTTCTTCTTCTGTGGTGAAAAAAAATCCATTAATATGGTTACATTTTTTTTAATCTTTTAGTTTTATTGGCTAGAATACACAGTGGTGGTGCTGCAGTAGCATTGTCACCTCACAGAAAGACGTTGTCCTGTTCGATTCTGCGCTAGAGCGTCTTCTGTGTGGAGACATGCGTGAATGGGTGTACCTTCATTGAAGGTTGAGCATCAGGGCCGGCAACTCGGCACATAAAAATCTACTGCCAATCATTAGCGGACCAGAGTTCTGCTGTGGCAACCCCTAACCAGGAAAAGCCAAAAGACACAACAACAACTCATGGATCTAGGATTAGATGAAAAAGTAATACATCTGAATTTCTCTAAGCTAATCATAATTTTATGATTTAATATTTCAAGATACTTTTTGTTTAAGGAATGTATTTCTTTTTTTTATCCTTGTCTTCTTTGTTTTTTAAAGGTCAAGATTCAGTTTGTCAAGGTTAGATTGTATTTCTTTTAATTCTCTATCCCACATAAATCTTTTCTTTTTATACCAATCAGTTATCCTACCATATAAGTAGGACTTCATTGCATCCTAGATGAAAATTTCAGAAGTATCATTAGTTGTGTTAAGTTCTATGAAGTTCTGTACTTCTTCGGAAATGAAGGCTTTAAAATCATTCAGTTTAGTAATATATGCTGGGATCCTTTCATCTGTATGCTAAAGGTTGTGTGAATATGTATATCAAAGGTTATGGAATTATGGTCAGATAGGGGACAAGAGATCACCTTTGTACTAGTTAAAGAGTCCACTAAGTTATTAGAAATAAAAACTCTGTCTATCCTTGAATATGAATTATGTCTATGTGACTAGAAGATATAGAAAAGTGATTTTGGGATTGCATAATTATTTACATCTTTCAGCAGAAGAGAGTCAGACAATTCTTTCAATAGTCTAGCCATTTATGAGATTTTTCTTTTACCAATAAATGTAGAGTCTTTGCTATCAAAAATACAATTAAAATCACCAGCTAGTATATTACCCTTAGAAAAGTGTAAGATGTGATATGTGTGCTGCTGAGCTGATTTGAGTCCAAAGCTAGGAATCCTGTAAATATTAAATGAAGTTAATATTTTATTATTAAGTTCTATAATAACTGAAGCTATCATACCTTTATTATCTTTGTATGCATCTAATATTTTTGGTCTATGTAATTTATTATTCCATAATATTGCAACTCCCCCTTTTTTAGAGTATTCTGAACTAACTAGAGTAGAAAAAGATTTAGAGTCTAATTTAGAGATATTTTCTGATATCAAATGGGTTTCTTGTAAAAATATTATTTGGGAGTTTTGTAATTTGAGGTATTTATTTAAAGATCTTCTCTTATTAGGATTATTTAGACCACTGACATTAAGTGAAAGGCAATGTAAAGAAGTCATAAGGTAGTTACTATATCTAATAATACATGGTGTCTATACTTTGTATTATTTTTTGTCTATTAATGTATAAAGGATAAATGTAAGGAATTCAACTGTTTGTTATACTTAAAATATGAAGAAGAGGTATAATCAAAGGTATATTCAAATAACTTTCATCTATGCAAGTTATAGTGTACATCATAAACAATGTTATCAAAAAAATGTAACAAAAATTTTTAACAAAAAAAAACACCCAAAACCTTTCTGGAGTTATAAACTCCTAATTCAAGTGACATCAATCACTCTAAAGTTTCAATCAGGAACTGCCTATTAGCAAATTGTATATATTTAAAAGTATGGCTTTAAGTAATCTTATCTTTCTTATATACAAAAATAAACACATCTGAAAAGGAATAATGATAAAATCATTAAAATATTCAGCAGCATTAACTAAGTATGAGTAATAATATGAAATAGTGCTATGAATAATAAAATAAATCATTGAGATGATTTTTAACCATATATTAAAATAAGACTATTTTGCATAACCAGGATGGATAAAATCAACTGCAGTATACTAATGACTATTAATTACGTTTATATGCTGTCAATAAGAACAAACATGTAGTAAATATAATGTTATAATAATACTTTCAAAATCAAATAGAGACACAAGTCAGAAGTAAAGTCTTAACTCAGTTCAACAGTATTGTAATGCAATGAAATAATGAAACCATGTGTGATTATATTAATAGTTTTCTGTGATGCTGTAGGTATTGATGTGGCTGATGTATCATACTCTGGCACTAGTGTTATTTCTTGTTACCTTGGATCAGCTGTCCTGCACTTCCTTAATAACAGGCCCTCACATAACAGCCCCTCACGTTCACCCTCCCAGTCCTCCCAGAATCCCTGATTCACACCTTTCCTTATGGGTCACTTTATTTTCTCCACACAGCAACCTCCTCTGAACTAAGTCTGATAAACGTTGGTAGAATTAGTGCAGGCAAGGTACAAAGACCGATTCACTCAAGTATGAACAGTGTTTGGACTCTCAGTGAGGTTTGAGTGGAAGTGGGTGTGCATCAGGGTGAGGTTCTGAGCTCTCTGTTATTTATACTGGTGATGGATTGCATTGGCAAACAGGTCATAGGGGAGAGATAAAAAATGTTGCCATATGTATCTGCAATTTACCACCACATAGTGAGGTGCAGTTTAACACTTTGCAGTACTCCAGTTCGACAGCCCATTAATCCTCTTTTAACTTGAAAGCTTTTTAGCATATTGTGCTCTAAACATTTTATTTTAAATGGATTTACATCATTAGGGCTGTCTGCATGGCATAACGATTACACTTTATTGCCACAAGTTTGAGTCTAATGATAACTCTTACTGACAAATTAATATATATATGGTTCTGGGAAATAAGATTACCTTTCCAAAGTACAACAAAAGCATCCCTACATTTTTCCTATTGTAACTACCAAATGGTAAAGCAGAAGGAATTATTGTGTGGATATCTTAAGTATTGTACTGAAGCTTCCACATATAAATGGCATCCTATATAATGTCTCTCTTCCAATTTAGAAATGTGTTTCTGTAAGATGCTGTATTTATTATGCAGGGAACAATAAAATAGGCTTAGTGACAGCCTCTGGCAGTCAATAACAGTAACCATATAAATGTCTCTTCAGACCAAGTAATGTCCACTCTGTAACTCAAAAAGAAAACGCAAAAACTTTAAGTAAAAACCTTTTATTTGAAGACAAAAACAGGTAAGCGCTTTCACCAAAAGTTTTTCCTTGATATTTTCTATTTTATTGGTGCCTGGTGGCATTTATTTTCCAGCGGTGTTGATTATTTATTTTACTTTACTGTATTTGTTATGCATTTCATTGGGGCTTGGATGTCACTGTAATGGGGTGGCATCCCATTTGGATTAATTCCTCTACCTTGTGCCCAGTAAATGCTGGCATAAGCTCCCTTTTCTCCATGATCCTGAACTGGATTTAGTGGATAAATGGAGAATGAATGAATGAATGGTGTTGCAGACTTTCACTATTTAATTAAACAGATGGGGTACAGTTATGCAATTATTCTCTCCTCTACAATAGGCAATACAGAAAGTTCCTTGCATGAAACAATACAGTCTAAATGTAAGTGACATGCTGAAAAGCCAAATGTCAGACACATGTTGAATAGCTTTTTTTTGTTTTTTTGTTAAAGCATTTTGAAAGGCATGCATATGTCCACATTACTGAGTAAACATATGTTGTAGGGGTGTTAGTTATGATGGAATTAGTCCTGAGTGTGTAACCCTTGAGATCAAGTGCTCCTGCCAACCAAGAATAAAGCTCACTGTGACCCACAAAATCAGCTAAAATGGATGATTACAATGTCATGGCTTTAAATCATGTTACATTACTTTTAGAAGAAATCATTACTTTGATCCTTCTCCTGCTTTTTAAAGCACTCAAAAAGCAGAAACCGTATGTAAAGCGAATAAACCCTTTCATTTCACTACAAGCTGATTAGGGTGATGTTCGAGAGGTAAGACCTTCCGTAGCTTCATCGAGTCGCCAGTGACGTCACATAGAAACAGCATAGCAACAGGAAGTGCAGAATGCTGGAAGCAGTTCGCTGAGTCTATGACTCAAAACAAGTTGCTCTATATTCTAGCGGGAAACAGAAAGGTTTGAAACAAATTACATTTTTAAATACCTTGCGAGTTGCTTGAGACAACCCCACAATATGTGAAGCTAGAAATGCATCACAAAAAACAAAAATCTCTCAGGCCTACCAAACTGCCACAGCAGCAAACATAACACCAGCAATGAAGCGCAACTTCCAAGACCACACACGTAGTGGCCGAAACAAAACCCATCACAACACAAAGTGTGCAACAAGCATCAGCAACAAAACACATCCCCTAACCTGCAGTACCCTATACCAGCCGCCAAACCACCATTATTTTCCTACCGTGATACATGCAATTCGAGACAGAACAATAACACAACCATCCCAGAAAGAGAGAACAGGACGACCAGTGCAACACCAAGCTTTAGCTCACTAATTAGTCTATGCATCCCAACGGTCACAACAAACAAACATAATACCCAACTACTATATTAGATATGTTTATGTGAGCTATAAGCTTATTAGATTTAAAAGTTAATGTCAATTCTTAAAGCCAGATAAAATGCATCAGTCATATTAAACTATTAAAAACTGAACTAGAGTAGTCCAAATACAGGCTTTGCTGTATTCTGGACATTTGGAAAGTTCCTGTGTTGCCCATTTCCTTTCTTGGATAAGGGGAGGCTTCTTTGTTCACCAGTGGCAGTGGGGAGCTTAGAGCAGCCTATCTATTCCTGGAGGAGTGTTCCCAGCACAAGAATCTGGTAGTCTATTGGCTGTTTTGGCCCGATTTCTAGCTCTTTCAAGTCCCTGTGTATAAAACCCGCTTTGGCGCGGTTTTTGCACTTGTTACTACTCAGCCAAGCTCCTCGTGGTCCTGCAGATTGATGCTAGCAGCAGAGAGGCTAAAAGAGAGACTGCTAACCTGATAAGTGTTTTTTTTCCTGCTACTACCTGGGCGACTGTCCGATCTAGCTAAACTGCAAGTATTTCTGCTTCTTGAACTGTTTTAAACTGTTTAAAGTTGTTTTTGCACCTGCACTTTTAAAGTTTGTCCTGTTTGTTGCATTTACCTGTTGAGGCTACACACTCAAGTGTGATAGCCTGTGTTACATATTTATTGCATTTTCCTGCTGTTTGTTGCAAAAAAAAAAAAAAAAAACAATTATCCTTGTTTCCCATCTTTCCTGACCTAGCATAGCCCAAATACAGGCTTTGCTGTATTCTGGACTTTTGGAAAGTTCCTGTGTTGCCCATTTCCTTTCTTGGATAAAGGGAGACTTCTTTGTTCACCAGTGGCAGTGCGGAGCTTAGAGCAGCCTATCTATCCCTGGAGGAGTGTTCCCAGCACAAGAATCTGGTAGTCTATTGGCCGTTTTGGGCCAATTTCTAGCTCTTTCAAGTCCCCCTGCATAAAACCCGCTTTGGCGTGGCTTTGCGTGATTGTGCGCATAGCGCAGCATTGGGCAGCTCCGCTTAATTGGGTTTAAACCATTCTCTGCTCCACAAAGGTGGAATCCTTCAAAGCCCCTGGGCCTGTGGAAAATATGGCCCAGACTGCAGAATCCTTTATAAACGCATTCTATGAACACCTGCAGGACTGCATGGATCTTCACTTTTTCCCTTAGAACTGATCTAGTTCTCATAATAAACACCCTATTCCTACTCTAAAGCCTGGCACTTGTTCACTAAAGCAATTATATTAGTCAGCACTAAAAAATTTAAAGCACTACACCCTCACAAACTCCCCTTGAGTACCTTGTTCCCCATTGGCCCTTTTTTCCAATTATAAAGGAATTCCCAATACTATTCTAGCATGTCCAAAGGTCAGTTGTCAATCTCCTCTCTGGTCCAGCTGGTGAATCTGGGAATCTTGAGGCAATGTTACAACTGCCTCATGTACACAGACAACCCTCTCCTCCTCCCAACAAATTCCAACACATGTGAGAGATGCAACCATATAGCCAAACTGGAGGCTAAGCTCTCTCAACTCAGTACTGGCATAACCAGTCAGGAGGAGAAGGAAACCACATTCACTACAATTCCAGTCTCACATAGACCTACGCACGACAGCAAACCAAACACATAAACACACAAAAACATACTTGGAGGCTCTAAATAAAAATCTGCCTAAGCAGCAGAGACCTCCAAAGCAGACACCCAAGCAACCGCTACCCCAAAACAAAACACGTGCAACACATAGCTCACAAAGCCAGTGTGCCAAACAGTCACAGCCCTTAAGGCTAAACAACACACCTGATACACTTGTAATAGGTGATTCTATCGTCAGGCACACTGACGTCCTGCTCACCAGGCTGAACAAGGAGAAGGTCATGGTGAGCTGCCTGTTGGGGGCTAGGATCCGCCACATAACACAAGCACTCAGGTCACTCCAAGGCAAGTAGAAATATGACTCAGTCATTTTCCATGCTGTTGTGAATGACCTGAGACGTACCTCCCTGGACTACATGAAAAGAGACATAGAGGAGCTCTCTGAGCATGTAGCTCAGGCCGGTATGACCCTGACCTTGAGTAGCATCTTACCCTCACCAAGAATGATGCCACAATATGAAGACAAGATGATCAGTTTCAACAATTGGCTTAAGTATTGGTGTCATTCAAAGGGGATCCAAGGCCTGTCAGCCTGGGATGACATGCTCGACAAGCCACGATGCTTCGCTAGGGATGGCTTGCATCTGTCACCCCTGGGCTTTTGGATATTGGCAAAGGCTCTTGCCACCCCCATAGTGCCTTTTTTAGGCAAGGCTCAAAAAACAAACCCACCTCCATAGGTATCACAAGGGATAAGAAACTAAGAGTAATGCTACTCAACACCAGAAGTCTAAACCTCAAGATGCATGCACTCAAAACTCTCCTTACATGGAGAACATCGATATCTATGCAGTAACAGAAACCTGGTTCAAGGCTCCCGAGAGCACCCCAGCACTACTATGTTATACCTCATACCATGCTTTTCGGCCCCAAAACCTGGACCGAACCACAAAAGGAGGGGGAGTATCAATATTAGTCAAAGATACCCACACCTCCAGGTTGGTGGCACAGCACGAAGCATCAGAGACTATCCATGTGCAACTAACAGTGGGTAAAAATGTCTTCCAGTTTATAGCCTTCTACAGACCACCCTCCCAAACCCAGGAATCCCACTCGGCCTTCCTGAGAACACTGGAAAATATGAAGGTCTCTCCAAACACCATTATATTGGGTGACTTCAACTACCCAAACATAGACTGGGAGCATTACTCTAGCTCCAACACCCTAGCCCAAAGGTTCCTAGAATTTATAAACTCAAATGCTATGGAACAACTTGTTACCACTCCCACAAGAGGGGAAAACATACTGGACCTGATCATCACCAACATGGGGGCTCTATGCTCCAGACCAGAAGTGTATCCCTCACTGGTAAGATCAGACCATAAACTAATCTCACTGGATATTCACATCCCGACCCCACCTCCTCCCCAGTAAACCACAGTGAAAAACTTCTCTAAAGCAAATTTCACACTCCTCAAAACCGAGGTGGAATCCCTCAAAGCCCCTGGGCCTGTGGAAAATAAGGCCCAGACCGTAGAATCCTTTATAAACACATTCTATGAACACCTTCAGGAATGCATGGATCATGCAATCCCAAATAAAACCAAGACCCAATCCTCCAAAGGCAGGCATCCTGTCTGGTGGACCCCGGCCATAAACAAACTATACAATAGAAGGAGGAAGCTACTACATGATAGAGCAAAATCCCAAAAAGGGAAGACATCTCTGACCAGTATTAGCAAAAAACTACGGGCACTCATAAAATCGTCTAAAGCCAGCTTCGAGGGAAAAATTGCACAGGACACTAAGGTTAATCACAAGGCTTTCTTTAGTTATATTAAGAACCTGGGTGGGAATTCCTAGATATGCTGAGAATTAGTCCAAAATGACAAAAAATACACCGAACCCACAGACATTGCCAACATCCTAGCTGACAGGTTTAGCGCAAACTTCCCCCCCCTCCCCACCAAAAAGGCAAATATCTATCCCAGCAGAGTGCTGCCCCCCTGACATCTCAAATGCTCAGGTAAGAGCCGCCCTCTCCAAAGCAAAAACACAGCATCAATGGGACCAGACGGTGTCCCAGGCTGCATCCTACATGAACTCCAAGAAGAGCTAAACCCAAACATAAAACTACTGTTCAATCTCAGCCTTACTACAGGATATGTACCCAAAGAGTGGCGTACAGCAACAGTGGTCCCTCTCCACAAAGGTGGTGCCTCAATGGATCCTGGAAACTATCGCCCCATAAGCCTGACTAGCTTGGTCTGCAAAGCTATGGAAAGGATCATCATGGACCTCATAAATAAAGATATTGGGGACCTACAGACACTGGATCCTACCCAGTTTGACTTTGTTAAGGGCAGATCCTGCCTCTTAAACCTGGTCAATTTCTTTGAAATAGTCACCAAGGCCATTGACGAGGGGAAGGTGGTCCACACAGCCTACCTGGACCTCGCAAAAGCCTTCGATACAATACCCCACTCGGGCATTATAGATAATCTCACCAGCTTAAATATAAACCCCTAAGTCACTAGATGGGTTGCAAACTGGCTCAAGCACAGAACCCACATGGTTAGAATTGCTGGAGCCATGTCAGACTCCAAACCAGTTACAAGTGGCATCCCACAAGGCTCAGTCCTGGGACCTCTCTTGTTTGGTATATATTTCTCAGAAGTACAGGCCAACACAGAAGGACTGTGGCTGACCAAGCTCGCAGATGACTGCAAACTAGGCGCCATAATCGGCTCTCCAGCCAACACAAGCATCCTACAAAAGGGCCTCATAGAAACAGACAACTGGTGCCAGAGCCATGGCCTCAAGCTAAATGCCAAAAAGTGTATAGTCATCCCCTTTGGCAAAAACAAAGTGCCCACAAATTACCACATAGGTGGTAGTCCATTAAGTACGGAAGAAGTAATTAGGGACATGAGGACCCAAGTTGATAGCAATCTCTCATTTGAAAACCACGTAGCCAAAGTGGTTAGAAAAACATTTTATATAGCCCACCTAATCATGAAGGGATTCACATCTAGATCAGGGGAGGTCATTGTGCCTCTTTACTCATCCCTCATCAGGCCCATAATTGAGTACAATGCCCCTTTTGGGATGTACCTCACCAGACACCTGCAGCAAATGGAAAGACCCCAAAAGTACCTCACCAAGAGGATCAAAGGGCTCAAACAGATGCCATATGCTGCCCGGTTAAAGAAACTCCAGCTCTACTCAGTGGCATACCGCCTGCTCAGAGGCGATCTGTGCCTGACGTATAAAGCCATGTCCAAACCGGAATTAATGGACATGCTGCACCTCAGAAAATCCAAATCCCATCGAGCTATGCGCTCGAGAGACTTGAACCTCAGCACTGAAATAAATAGGACATGCTGGAGGGACAGATTCATAACCCAGAAGCTCCCTTCACTCTGGAATAAAATCCCAGTCCAAGTTAGGCAGAGTCCCTCATTGACTCTCTTCAAGAGGAACCTTGATGAGTGGATGGGAGATCATAGGTTTACCCCGGGTATCACTTCTGTGTCACTGTTAGACAGAGGCACAGTATACTAACCTCGAAAAAGGGCATAGCAAAATTCATTTAAAATGGGTGGTGAAAGCCAAACACACTCTGGCTAGGCTTATAAATGTCCTAGGGCAGATAGCCTAGTATGGACCTATGAACCTATGAACCTATATATTTGCAAGACTCATACAAGTAAGTGGATTATTGATATTGTACACTCAGACACTCGTGAAAAGACATTTAGTTATTATTAGTATATATGTTAAATAGAGCAAAGAATAAAAAGTATAATTCATTTATCACAAACACAGACCAAGAAAATTTCAACACTCACCTGTTGAACCATTTTCATTTCTCTGGACTTCTGGGTCATAAAAGGAAGTTATTTATATATAAATATAGAGCAACAAACAGCAAGGGTGATATGATCAGACTCAAGTCATTTTTTTTTTTTGAGTTTCTTTTTATGGTCAATTGTTTTCCAGGATCCATTTTTTGCTAATCTTTTAAGGCTGGAGGTAGCCCAATCCATTTAGTCTATCTTTTCCAATATTTTCTTTGTTTTGATGAATGTGATAGCTGGTTCTAGTTCTTCAAATATTTTAGGACCATCCTGAAGAAAGATTTTTAGCTTTGCTGGAAAAAGCAGGTGTGTTTTTATTTGAGCTTTTTTTAGTTCTTTGAGTAATGGCAAAAACAGTTTTCTTTTGGCAATCACTGAGGAAGAATAATCATTACCAAAACGTATGATATTATCATGAACCTTTATAGGTGAGTTGGACCATGCTGTCTTTAATACAATTTCCTTATTGTGTGAAGATAAAAACTTGACTATCACAGATCTTGTAGAAATACTTTTATTGTTCTTAGACTGGACCAGAGATCTGTGAGCCAGTTCAATACCAAATGAGAGGGCTTCAGGAAGCTGTAGAATCTCAGGTATCTATGAAGTTAGACATTTCTCCATATTATTTTCTTCAATATTGTCTGGCAGCCCGAAAATCCTTATGTTGTTTCTTCGAGACTTGTTCTCTAGATCATCAAGCTTTGTTTATAGTAGACAGTTCTGTTTTAAAAGGAATTCTAAGTTGTGCTCATTTTCTTGAATTCTACAGTCCATATCATTTAGTGAAATTTCTATGCCAGTAATTTGTTCTTTTTGTTTTAAATCTTGATTTAAAGTCTCCATTTGTTGGGAGCATTTTTCTTTAAAGTTATCCAGTTTTGGGTCCATTTTGTCTATTTTTGGGGATAATTCTTGGATGGTGGATAGTAGCGATTGTAGCTCCTTCTTTAATGATGTGTCCTGGTGAGAAGATTTTGTGAAGCTCATACTGAAGACTGGTGCCAGAAATCTGTCTTGTGAATTTTGACAGGAAAAATTAACAAATCTTAAAAATTATTAAGATACTATCTAAACAGACTGTTAGGAGAGTCCAAATAAGCAAAAATAGTTGCAATTTAGATAGTTATTTTCAAAATTTCCTGTCATAAAAGATATGATAAGGCAGAGCTGAGAGAAAGTGCTGCTACTCAAGGCTCATCCTTGGCCACGCCTTGACTGGTATCTTGTCATCACCTAGAATGATGCCAAGATTCAGATATAAGATAATATAGCAATAACCCACACCTGGGTGTGGGTAATGCTGGATTTACCCACGGTTGGTGTGGTTTGGCCATGAGGGCGAAGCCCGAGTAGCAGGGGTGCTTTTACAGTATTTATTTGTTTATTTTTTGTAGCTAAGAAATGGTTTCATTAAAACGTGTTGAATAAATACAGGAAAAATTAAAGAGTAAGACAAACTGTGAGTAAAATGAAAAAAAAAAAAGTAATCTGGATGATATAGGTAGACCAGGATGGGGGCACCAGATGGTGGTGGGGAGCACTGAGGAGCCCTTTTGCCTATGACACCAGTTGATCAAAGGCCTGCACTGCCTAGAAGTACAAACCACCCTAAACAAGACTAAATACCATTTCATAGCTAGCTATAGAGTATCCTCTATGTCTCCTTCAGAGCGTAATAGCTGAAGTTCCCATTAAACCCAAGACCCTTCTACTGGAAGACTTTGCCTAGCCATAAACTGGCTGACCTACGCTGCCAATGGTCAGCATACCCAGGGCTTCCTTGACATTATAAATGCTAATGCTCTTTCACAAATAGTTAACCATACTATTAGGGGCCTCAGTATCCTGAATCTAGTCCTCACAAATATGGCCACTTCTTGCACAGCTTCATATGTGTCATCATGTCTTGTTACATCAGACCACAATTTAGTGACCTTTTCCTCTAAAACTGGTGGTGCTTCCCCTGTAAATCACGGTGTTTAGGGACTTCTCAAAAGCAAATATTCCTTAGTTACTAGATGACTCATATAAATTCTCCTGTAATCCTCCTGTGAAGGATCCTATTGCTAAAGCTGCTACCTGTGCTTATGACTTGTACTCCCACTTAAATAGCTGTATTGATAAGGCAGTCCCTATTTACAGCAGATATCATGAGAAGTTTAAAAACAAACCCATGTGGTGGAATACCCATATAAATAAATTATGTAACAAGGGAAGGAAACTAAATGCTTATAAGAGGTCTTATTCTACTTACCTTAAGAGCACACTTAAGCAAACCTAAGAAAGGGCTTACATGAAACATTAGGCAGCTCAAAGCTGAGTATGAAGTCAAAATAGCCACTAATATCCAAAACAACTACAAACCTTTCTTTAACTATGTCTTGAAGTTAAGAATGAACATCTAATGGTGTTCAAAGCTAGTCTACAATAATACTACACTCTCTGACGCAAAGGAAATAGCAAGCATCCTAGATAACAAATTTAATGCAATTTTTACTAAACCACAGTTACAGTTATGCCACAGGTTCCACAATTTCAGTCATACCTTTTAATTAATATGGAACAAGTTCTCTCAGCCTAAATATTCATCAGCAGATAAATATGACCCAGTCAGTGTGATGGAGTCATATTCCATTGTATCCCTTGCCTCTAGAAGAAACTTCCACTACATGTCAAGCAGAGTAGTACCCCTGCCACCTTCAAGATAAACCTAGTTAATTGGATGGTCAGCCTCAAATTCACTCCCCGTCTATCTTGTCTTGCCCTCCTTGAGGCCAGAGGAAAATTTTAAATAAGTTTTTTTGTCTAGGGTTGAAATGGTCTTTAGACTGATTTCCTAGTGCTCACCTATGAACATTTGAAACTGTGGTAGTTGTGTAAATTTAGGGATGACAGTGTTACTCCTTACAGGCTGTATTAGAATCAGTAGCAAAGTGGCATAGTTATAGCAAGGTAAGTCACATAAGTACAGGAACATTTAGTTTCCATTTCTACCACTTGGCATGCCTTCCACCTGACCATCAGCTCCTCTAAGTATACCTCAGTGTCCCAGGTTCTATTCCCCAAGGCTGGACCTGCACATTTGGTAGGCTGGGAAGGGAAGGCAAATGGGAGTGTGCAGCCAGCAGTGTCACATATACTATCCAACATGCTGGAAGATTTTTGTATGGTTTAATGTGGAAGAGCTACTGACATCTCATGTTCTAGCACATCCAGCCCCCCCCTTTCCATGTGGAAGTTTTAATGGCAGTCTGCAATGTAATTATAGCATTGCCCTCCCTCACCAAATCACAGGCAGAATCCCCACCATTCCCTACTGGAGTGGGCCAGCTGAAAAAAATTCTCTCCCTTCCTCCCCCCATACTCAGTCTTTCAAGTACCTGAGCTGTTAAATGAAATCAGGTCATCTGAGTCACAGCCAGGGATTTAGCCCCCTACACCACATAGCTAAGACTGCAGACACATTTTGTCTGTGTGTTATTAGCAGTGGATTATGTTTCTTCAGCTCATTATAGTCAAGTAGGATGTTACAGCATCTTCTGAGATCAGGAAGGGATCTATGCTGATAAAACATTGTTATAGGTGTCATTTTAAGTAGTCTGCTCTTTATTAACCATACATGTAGACTTACTTAAAAAAAATCAGATTTTGTATCCAGACTTCTTGTTACAATTCTGTAATCTCTTTGGACAAGATGTACTAAAAAAGATATTTTTGCAGTCATATAGCTATGAAACCTGTCTTAAAACATGGCCATAGCTTGCTACCAACAAGCTCTGTGGCTTTTTTTAAGCTAAATATCAGACTCTTTCAATGGTATTTGCTTGTTAGCACCAGCACTTTACTGTCTACAAAAACAGCTGCTGATGTAGGCAGAAAACCAGAAAATGAACTTTGCATGTGTTAAATGCATAGCCCACTGAGCTTATAAATGCCTGGCCCTCAATGTCCTATTTGAATGCAGGACATCATTTCATTACTTTTTCAGAAAAACTTGGCTAGGCTTAGAAAGCCCCCCAGCTCATTAGCCTAGTAACAGTCTATGAATCTATGAATCTATGAATATTAATTTTGAAACTGGAACACATCAGAAGCATAACTGGTTCAACCAGTGCCCTGTGCTGTTACTATGAAACATTGTCCCATCACCTCAGCTCTTCAAGAGAGGAGAGATTGGCTTATTACAGTTAGATCTATGCATCCTCCTAAGCTCTTCCATTGAACAACAAAAAAATGTTCCTTACCCCCACCCCAGCCATTCAGGATTTGTTTCTGTACCCTGCTCCCAATCATCCTTTAACATATTTTATTCTTCCTTTAAACTGTACCAAACTGTTTGCTACAAGTGTAGCAAACAGTTGCGACGGCTTATACCCTGCTTGCACGGAACACTACAGCTTTCATGTTTTAGTTCATCAAAAGGAATGAGTGAGCAAAGTGAGTGAAGGTAGGGAAGACATTTGGTCTGTCTGATGAAAATATAAAAAATGCCTGTCAGTTTCCTACCAAATCTGGCATACTTTATTCTAAGGTTGCAGCCTTCACCGTGACACAAATTCCCGAGGTTTAATAAGTGACCCAGGTTTTGGAGGAGCCAGCTGGGGAGGGATAGTAGGAATGAGGAGATTTTACTTGTTCACCTTTGTATCAGAGGTTCAAATTCCAGCAATGCACCCTTGGAGCAGACTAAACACCTGACAGGAGCCATCCACTTAAGGTGGGAAAGTCTGATGAAGATATGCGTCATTCATGTGAGTGAGTGTTACCCTCATGTTATATGTACTGCATGGTCGCAGAAATTTAGGGCATAAACAGAAATTCCCTGATGAATTCCTATATAATGGCTGAGATGTCACTGACTCTGGCGTATACTGAAATAAATGAGCACAATTACAGTGAGTTTGCCAGATGGTCACCATCTACTAGACTTAATAATAAAGTAAAAAAATTGTATATTTTCCCTAGCAACCTTTTACCATATACCAGTTTCTATACAGTTTGGTCAGACAACACAGACCTTATTTCATTAGAAGTCTGTGACCTTGTCACTGCACATGCATCTAAACCATATCTTCCTCTTCCTGTGTACTTGTTTGTCTTTTCAGTTTTTCCCGGTTAGGGGTTGCCACAGCGGAACTCTGGTCTGCTAATGATTGGCAGTTGATTTTTATGGTGCCAAGTTGCCAGCCGGGCATCCAACCTTCAGCAAAGGCATGCCCATTCACACATGTCTTTTGGAGGCCACTCGACCGCGGGGAGGACATGCAGACTCCACACAGAAGGTACTCCAGCCGAGACTCGAACAGGAAAACCTCTTGCTGTGAGGCAACAATGCTACCGCTGTACCACAGCGGCTCTACTGTTATAAAAATTATTTCCACATCTGTAACCTGCAGTGAGCCAGATTGCAGCTGGTACTACATTTAACAAACAGACCTTGTGTATATCAATATTCTAACTAGATAAGATCTACTAGACATTTTGCCACTTTTAAGGTGGAATCAACAACCTTGGGATGAAATTACTTGTTTAGAGTTACAGGAATGTAGCTTAAAATTGAGGGACTCAAACACATGCCTGTTGTCATAGAACTATCTAACATCTAACCTTAACCCTAGACACCACTTAGATGACCACTGTAAAAGCAAGTCCTTAAACCATAATAGTCCAACCCTAATACAGCAACCAAGAAATAAAATCAACACTAAAAAAAGAATTTATGACCACCTCTATGCCATAAAGGAAAAAAAGAAAAAAGATAGCACAAATGCATTGTATAGGCACGCGGCTGACAAGGATAGCAGTCACAAATTTAAATTTGCCATATTAGAAAAAGTTAAAGTGGGCAATAGAGGTGGTATCATCAAAGCCACTATACTGGCGAAGGAAGTTAGATGGCAAATCTTCACAGATGCTGCTACTCTGCCTGGTTTAAATGAATACATTAATATTAAGCCTTTATTATTATAAAATTATGGTGGTGTTATGGAACATTCACATATACTTAGTATTTATTAATCAATGACATTATTGTATTTTTAAAAGTTTTTTTAAGGTTGCATAAGGTTCCCCACCACTTTAAGACACTTATATGTATGTATTTTTAAGTACTTGTTTTTAAGCATTTACTTTTATATATTTATTATATAAAGATACTTATTATGTAAGAGAGACATTAGGATATAGGGTTTTATGGTCTAATCAATTTTTATTAATATTTATAATTAACATCAATGTTTATATTTATACTATTACTATGATTTTTCGATATTTCAATAAGCTAGCGCATATATATATATATATATATATATATATATATATATATATATATGTCAATTTGTTGTAAAGGTACATTTATCCCCATAGAGAATTACTAGTTCCCCTACGCATACATTCAATACTATGGATATCTTTTTTAGCAATTTTTGCATATATTAAATTTGTGTATTTATTTATTTATTATCATGCTGGTATACATCAATTTTATTATTAACTTTCAAGTAGTCTTTGAATAACAGTTTGATGTAAGAGAGTTAATAATGAATTAGCTGCTATATTAATTAGTATATAAACATGTAGTGTTGTTTTTTATCTTTACTATCAAGAATGGTATTTATGTGTGAGTTTGCGTATGTTTCTTTAAATTTTCATTGTGTTTAAACCTTTTTTGGCACCACAAAACTGATAAATTAAGTTCAATGACTTGTGTAGATTATTCTGATGAAATCCACGTTTTAGGTGGAAGAAAGCGCTAAATCCATTACTACTGTTATTTGTATTTGCCCGTCTTGTTGGAATAAATCACAGGCTGTATCATAGCTGTGTGCAGCTGCATTCTTTCGACGTTTTTAGTGTTGATTTTATTTCTTGGTTGCTGGTTTCTCAACACTATTATTGTTACATTTACAACCCTAATACAGGTCTTGACAACTTAGAGAAGCAATTTTCTAATGTCTTTGTGGCCATCTTGGTAGATATAGGCATCCTGAGACAATATAGCAATTGTCTCATACTCAAACAGCTTTTTAATTCTTAAAGAAGCTAACATAGTATGCGAAAGATGTACATACATAACCTCCTTGGAGGCAAAAATCTCAGTTACAAACAAGGTGGCCAAGGACCTGCACACTACATCCTTCACCACTCACATAGACCTTCTTATGCTGAGGCACTTAAAAGAAACCTTCCCAAACCTCAAAGACCTCTTAAGCTATCAAACATCAACACCTATCCTCAGCAACCATTAATGCACACTGTGATGTCCCCACTCTGGGCCAGTAGTCAAGGACTCTGAATCCTCACCACAGACACTGGAGAGGGATGTTCACTTGGAATACAAATGGCTACACACATTATTTCCAGATGCAGATGTCTCTGCATCAAGCACAATTTTCCTTAAGAGCTCCCAAGGAACATGCTCAGTCCAGGAGCTGGTTCATCTCTATATCTGTCCAGACCCAGATAAGACTTTCCACTGGCACAGCTTAGAGTTTGAGTCCATAACTGGGGTTCCAAGCTAAGTCCCCCACACCTTTTCTGTGAAACTAGTGCTTTGTGTCCCTGCTCCAAGCAGATGACACACACACTCTTTGAGATTTGATTTCCACACACACACACACACACACACACACACACACACACACACACACACACACACACACACACTCACACACACACCTGGGAAAGGTTGGCACAGATTTACCTGCTGTGCCTCCTTCTGCCCAGACGGTAATTATTACTACCACCAGAACCCCTGCCAGCTACTTTAAGGCTCTTACAAGGGTACCCAATTATACTGTGTGCAAGTTAATATTAATACAAATTGTAATGTTGACTAAAAAGCAAGGCTTCAGGAGTGGCCAGAGCTGGCACCAAATAAATAAATAAATTTATTTATTTATTTATTTATTTAACATTTATTTACCAGGATAATCTGTCTGGACAGCTGGTGTCTGTTTTCAGCGGAGTCCTGGGGAGAAAAGCTCCAGACATTATAGAAAGTAAAGTAATGACAATAATTAGTTACAAAGTATAATATAGTATAAACAGAAAAATGAAAAAATTATACAGTACTATAATAAGAAACATGAAGTTATACAAAAGAGTTAATTGGGATAGATAGGAGATAGTGTAACAAGCATTTCTCAGATTGTAGTAATATATACAATATGTACAATTATCATTGGTTGATAGACAAGTTGGTGAAAAACACAGACCATAAGGGAGTAACAGTAGGGACTGTTAAAAGGTTCAGTTAAGGAGTTGGTGTGAATTCAGGGGGGGTGGATTGCAGCTACATAAGTGGTTGCTGTACAGGTAGGTTTTAAGGAGGTTTTTGAATGCAAAAGTTTGGTTTTGCATTCTGAGGTCAGGGGGTAGTGTGTTGCATATTTTTGCGACTTCATTTGGGAAGAGAGAATTGTCTGAGCTATTTTTGCAAGGGATAGTAGAGCTCAGGGCTTTGTTACTTTACCATAGGAATCTATTTGAGATGTAAAAGTTCAGTAGGCCAACCAGGGCAGGGATTCTCAGCTGGAGTGCCTTCTGTGTGGAGTCTGCATGTCCTCCCACGGTCAAGTGGCCTCTAAAAGACATGCGTGAATGGGCATGCCTTCGCTAAAGGTTGGGCATCGGGCTGTCAACTCAACACCATCAAAATCAACTGCCAATCATTAGTGGACTGGAGTTCCGCTGTGGCGACCCCTAACCAGGAAAAGCCGAAAAGACAAACAACAATATAATAGTTGGTGGGCAAAGTTAAGTTGGTGATAGTGCAGTAGATTGGGGAATTCACGCCAGTGTAATATTTGTAGGGATTGGCAGTGGTGGGAGCATGATTTGGCATTGGTTGCAAACCTTGCAATTTTGTTATAACAGGTAGAAAGTTTGTTTAGGTCAGTTTTATTTAGGTTAGTAAGTACTGGGGATACGTAAAGTAGTGTGGACAGGAGATGTGTTCTAGCAATATCTATTTGTGCCTTGGAGGTTAAGAACTTCTTGCAGCGATAAAGGGTGCTTAGTTTCTTATCTACTTTGAAAATGGTTATAGAGATGTTTTTACTGAATTTTAGTTGAGGGTCAATTGTGAGACTAGAAGTTTTGCCTCTGATACTGGAAAGATTAGCGTCTTATTGGCTGAGTGCATGGTGAAGTTGGGGTTGCTGGATTTTGGTTGGTGAAATAGCATAAATTGGGTTTTCTTGGGGTTTAATATTAGCTGTGCCTTACTTAACCAGTTTTCTATTTCTGTAAAGGATTCTTGCACTTTTTGCTGTTGGAGCTGGATATTTGGGCTGAGCAGATCAAGGCTGTGTCATCAGCATATTGGACTATGTTTGCTTTTGTTGTTGCTAAGTGAAGTTGATTTGTAAAGATGTTGAAGAGAAGGGGACCTAAAATAGAACCTTGTGGGATACCAAGAGTGACAGGAATTGGGGGAGGATACAGAGACAAGCCATTTGACAGGCTGTTGGCAGTTGTCTAAGTAGCTTTGGAACCAGAGTAGGGAGGGTCAGTCGATGTTAAGGTTGGATAGGTAGGATAGGAGTTTATTATGAGAAACAGAATCAAATGCTTTGGATAGATCTAGGAAGGTAGCAGAGATTAGGTTGCGTTGATTTCTATGTGAGTGTATCATGTTAGTGAAGTTAATTAGGGCAGTGGTGGTACTGTGGGATGGGTGAAATCCATGTTGGGATTTGGAGAAGAGATTGTTAGGAAGAAGGCAGGTGAGGAGTTAGTGGTGGATACACTTTTCTAAGATCTTGGATAGGGGTAAAAGGATTGTGATGGGATGGTAATTAGAGAGGTCTGTAGAGGGGCCACCCTTATGAAGGGGAATGATGATTGAGGTCTTCCATAAGGATGGGATAGTTTTTTCTTTAATAGATCTGTTTATTAGCGGTGAAATGTGGAAACCTATGGCCTGGGATGCAAGTTGAAGGTATTCAGCGGGAAGATTGTCGGTCACTAGAGTGGTTGGTTTGAGTTTGGATAAGTATTTTTGAATGCTAGCAGTTGGGACTGGTGCAAGGGAGAATGGGGTGGTGTTTTTTATGGCTTTGCTGGGTGGTTTGTGGTGAGTTGGGAGCATTTGTATTGTTTCTAAGTGTGGGTATAGAGGTTATAAAGTAGTCATTGAAGTTGGTGGCTATTTCTGAGTTAGTGCTGTCTATATTGGGGGGGGGGGGTCTTTCCAGGCTGGAGGATGTTGTTCACTGCAGTCCAGAATTTTATATACAAATAGCTTAAATATTTTCTAAAAAAGGACCAGCCACAATGAAAAGTTTAAATATATTTAATAATAAATAATAAAAGAACAAGAAAATACTAAATATCTATTTGCAGTAAACACAAGTGTTTCAGTCACATGAAGTATTAAAAATAACACAAACGGAAAGCTTCACTCAGTTCTAGAAAAACAGTATTTAGCTAGTCTCACTATCCACTCCTTATTGACTAAATGAATTACTGTTCCTACTTACTGAATACAGCAAGGCAAGATGGGTGAGTAGTCCTTGTTGTCAGATCCAAGACAGAGTACAGAATGCTACTGAGACTTCAGTCTCCACTATCAAACATATTAAAACATTATTTCTGCATGGAATGACATTACACAAATCTGGTCATTTGACTCTGTTTCCCACACTATCCCCCATTACTAGAAGCTACCATGGTTGTACCGCCTATGTGTTACCATACACACAAATAGAGCTTTGCTCAGATGAGGTGCAGCTGCTGGAAGTCATAAATCCATAAAACCATTCCACTCTTCCTACAGGAGCTTCAACCTATTCTCTAATACAGACATTGCATCTCTGGCTCCATTCAAAACTGTAGGATAACATCTTTATGGCTTAACCCATAAATTAATTTAATTTCAAGAATATTTTGCAAAGTCAGGTGGATTAAGATTAACCTCTTTACTACCAGTATATGCTGTTACAATGTATACATTTAAACAGTTACAATAATGCATGTACATTTCTTTTCCTTCCAGCAGGGCACACTGTTGATACATTTTATCACAGGTAAACCTCACAAATACATTTTCAGCACAAGCATCTGTACAAATCAATTTGATATACAAATGACATATTATTATTTACAAAATTCAAGTTAGTTGTGCTGGCATATGTTACAAATCCACTGCCCTATTTCTCCTGACATGGCTGGCAGTACCTCCTATCATCACACACACACCAAAAGTAAAACAAGCCTACACCCAATGATTCCCCAAGAACCAATCCCATACAACAAGCAAACACTTTACCTGGTCTCTTGTCATAGGGGATTATATTGTATGATACACAGATGCCCCCCTCACCAGACAGGACAAGGACAAGATAATGGTTAGTCGCCTCTCTGGAAATGGAATCTGCAGTATCACACACTCACACACACACACACACACACACACACACACACACACACACACACACACACACACACACACACACACACACACACACACACAGGTCACTGCATTGAAGATATCAGTATGATTCTATCATAATCCATGTAGGTGTAGATGACCTGAGACATACCTCACTAGACTATATGAAAAGAGACATTATGGATTTCTCTTTATATGTGTCACAGACAGATACTTGCCTTGCATTAAGTGACATTCTACTGTCATAAATAGAAAATGATTGATTTTAATAATTGGTTTAGTTTCTGGTGGTACTCCCAGGGGAACCAGGATCTATCGGCATGGGGGGCTATGGTTACCATGTTGCTTTGCTAAAGATGGTCTGCACCTGTCCACCCTGGTGTATTGGATATTGGCTAAAACTTTATACATCTTCTTAGAGCCTTTTTTTATACTATGTCAAAATTACAAACATCAATATAGCAAAAAAAAAATCTCAAAGTAGCCTTAAGGTGTTACTGCTAAATGCTAGGAGCTTAAGCAAGAAACTCCACACTCTGCAAGCTCTCCTCATTCTGGAGACTGTGCACATCTGTGCTGTTACAAAGACTTGATTTAAAGCCAGAGAAAGTACTCTGGCAGTGCACAGGTACAGTGCCTTCCACACATTTAGGCCAACAGCAGCACAGACAGGGGCTAAAGGTGGGGATGTCTCAATCTATGTTAGCAACAAATACAATTCCAGCTTGGGTAAACAGGATGATGCCCTGAAGTTCAGTCACATTCAAGTCTCCATAGACAAGGCTCCTTTCCATGTCCTGGCCAGCTACAAGTCACCTTCTATGACCCATGATGCTCACAACTCTTACCTAGACCTAATAGATGAACTCACCATCCAACCAAATACTCTATTCAAGGGAGACTTTAACTACTCCTCTATAGATTTGGAAATGTACAATGCCTCTAACTCACAGGCACAATGTTTCCTGGACTTTATCATCAACAACACCCTGGACCAGCTAGTGTGCTCTCCAACCAGAGGATCAAACATACTGGACCTAGTACTCACCGACATGGGACAGCATTACACCATCCCATGCCATGACCTTATTGGCGAGGTCAGACCACAAAGTTGTTTCCTTTGAAATAAAAATCAACCTGGAAAACCCAACTAAACCTGCAACAGTTAGGAACTATTCTAAAGCAAACTCCATCCCATTAACTGATAGTTTGTCAAAATTCATGGCTCTCCAAACTTCAAGAACACAGCTACCTATGCAGAATTATTCACAGAAACCCTGTATAAAACAGGTTAATGGCTGCATTGAAGCTGCCATACCTACCAGAAGGAAGGCTAAATGTAACACCAAAAAGTAACACTACTGGTGGAATATTTGCCTTAACAGGGTATATAATAAAAGTAAAAACATAATGCCCAAAATTGGGAGCCTGCTCCTGTCTGGCATCTACTTCTCTGAAGTCAAGGCTAATATCAAAGACCTCTGGCTCACCAAGTTCGCAGATGATTGTAAATTGGGAGCTATCATAGCTTCCCCCCATGACTCTGACATCCACAAACAAATGACAGGTACCAAAGCCACAGACTAAAACTCAACATGAAGAACTGCATTATAATGCTCTTTTGGAAATTGTCCACTCAAGCTAATTACTCCATCAATAACATACCCTTAAGAGTTGACCCAGTAGTTAGGGATCTGGGAACATATGTAGACATTAATCTGGCCTTCGATCAACGCATAGCCAAGACAGTAAGAAAATCATTCTATCTTGCCCAGCTCATAAGCAAAGGTATGGCATCCAGGTCCAAGGAAGTTATAGGTTCATAGCTTCATAGGTTGGTACTGGGCTATCAGCCCTGGGGCCTATACAAGCCTAGCCAAACAATTCCCCGGTTATTTCTTCCCACAATATTTACTTCCCATTCTACTCAGCCCTTATCAGACCCATCATTGAGTACAGTGCACCTTTGGCATGTAGCTAACCAGGAACTTGTAACAGCAACCCTCAAAGGTTCCTCACTAGGAGAATCCACAGTATGAATGTCCTATCCTACACAGATTGCCTTAAGACACTATCTCTGTTCTTAGTCTCTAACTGGTTACTGAGAGGTGATCTATGCCTGGCATATAAGGCCTCCTCAGATGCAGCTCTAATGGATTTCTTGCACATCCACAAAACAAACAGCACCAGAAACACCAGATTCAGGGACCTGAACTTTGCCTTTGACATAAATAGAACATGCTGGAGTGACTGATATGTGTCTCAAAGGATCCCTGCACTAGGGAATAAGCTCCCTAGTTAAGTGAAACAGAGTTCATCCCTGACCCTGTTTAAACAAAACATTGGTCATCTGATGGGAAATCATAGATTCACCCCTGACTTGGCCCCATGTCTCTGATGGAGAGAGCTTGACAGTAAGTAAGTTAATCCCCAATTCACATATCCCCCACATAACCCTTAGCTGCCTCCTTACTAATATACCCCCACCATATGGGCATCCAAGGTACTTGGGGACAAAACTGGGTTGGGTTGCACAGCTAGGCATATCAAGATCCTGGTGTTCATTAGCTTAGTATAAACCTGTGAACCTATGGAGAGGAAATAACTGCAACAAAGCTTTGCCTGTCCAGAAAAATAAAGGTCATCTGAGCCAAGGTTTTATAGAAGATAAAAAAATGAACTTGTTTGAAAATGTGTGTCCAGTGGTGTATCAAAGCCCTAAGATGCAGCAACATTATCTAATTCTAGAACCTCTGGTGCATGCATGTGAACTGATGGTCAACAAATCCTGTTGGTTAGTCGCAATTTGTAGCATTTACTATTAACAAATCATGTCAAACTTCTGACACAAGTCCTAAAAAATTACTTTTCTCTGGTTACAGAAATATTTGCTTAGATCAGCATTCATGTTGGTTGACAGAAAACTGAGTAACACCCAAAAAGTCACTATCTTCGCAACTCTGTTGCTAGAAGCTTTTAAGTTCTACTGAAGGTGGACAGCGTATGGGGGGGGACTGAATGTTGCTCTGAGTGAATGTCATACTTTGAACAGTACTATGCAAGTCAGTCAGGCTCATGGACCCTTCATTAACAGAACACATAAACATTTAATATCAGAAAGCACAGAATGGGGAAAAAACATTTGAAGAGATACTGTGTTAAATGGGAAATGGAGGAACAGAATCTTTTGTAGTCGAGAACTACCACTCATGTAAATGTAGTACTTAGGCATGTGTGTGTGTCACCAATAAGACCCTGTTCCTCACTCACTACACACCCACTCACCAACTATCCCCACTCCTAGCACAAACAGCATTTCTCTGCCGAGAAAAACTTCTGAAATCCAAGTATTCTCTTATATTTCAAAATGGAAATAAATACGACCTCTGTGTTGCTGATGGTGTCATTTTCCTTATGCCTTTTGTTACCAAGATTAACATGAATTTGGGGAAAAGAAAGACCAAAGTGTGGGTAGATACTGCATGCCTGCACCCAGTTAAAATCATGTGTATTGCTTTCCCCACAACAACTCAAGCAATAGGTGTAGGAAATTCCCAGAGACACAGGAAGTGAGGTAGAAACAGTGTATCATCTCAGACAGGGGTGCCGGAAGCTACTAAAAGCTGTGAGGGGGGGAGGGGCAGAAGGCAAGATGGGCATTTCGTGATCTAAAAACTGTCATTTATTCACTTTTTTTTAAAAGGTACCTACAATCATTAAACAGAACCATGTATGTGACACTTAATATTTGCTGTGTATGTAATACCAATATGAATTGCATTAAGAATGACTGCACAGAAATTTCATGCAAAATTATAAATGAATGTCAAACTTCTTTGGTGTATGATCCTGTAGTAACAGCACTGCTCCTTATCAAGTATGCTACTTCTGGCTACCCATTCCTTTAGCCTGATTTAAAGCCTGTGTGATACACATACTTTCAAATGTAATAGAAGCATATGCACTCAGAAGCATACTATAGAAGCACGTCCGCGCAAAAGCGCACACACACACACGCACACACACACACACACACACACACACACACACACACACACACACACACACACACACACACACACACACACACACCAACCTACCTATTAGCAATTAAGAGGATCACTTATTCATGTAATAACATGACTTAGGCCTCAACAAAAGAATACAGAGACCTTACCAAAAACCTGCCTGAAGATAGAAAGGGCATGCAGACCCATGAATAAGGTACACCATGTGGAAACCACACCTGAAACCAGGCAGTAGCTCCACCCACTGCACTACTGTACCACCCCACCCCCAGTCATCATGAAAATCCTTGTGAGCATGTTAAGTTAGCATTTCAAAATTCAACATGAAAGTAAGAAGTAACTAAAAAGTAGGCACATAAACTGCAATTCTCTCCAGTGACCTATAAAAACTGATGATCTTCAAAGAAAAAAAAGCAAGAAAACAAACTGATAAAAAAGAACTACTATATATGACCTGTTAACATTAATAGTGGTAAAAGTGGTCTGTGTTTTCAATATAAATGATTGGATAATTTGGAGAATACTTAAGACTATAATGTGCTGTTTAGAATGCCAGTCTCATATTTTATTAACCCTACTGGTTACAAAGGAGCATGAGCTACAGTCTGGAACATCTACATAAAAACAGCTCACTGTCTTTTCAGTTATGCAGGTTCCAAGGACTAACAATGTACATTAATCTTTTAGAGATGGACCTAATTGCACCATCCCCCAACCAGTGGTAGATTAAATATATCTTGTCCCTGGGCTGTTTTTAGCCATGCCTTCACTCCACCCCTACACACATTTTTAAGACCATGCATAAATGAATGTGTTTTTCTTAGATTCATCTTCATGATTGTTATAAATTACATTTCTTATTTAATACAGCAACATTTTTTAGAGTGTATTACAAATATGTTTTTAGTAATGCAGTGAAACTAAATTTATTAACCAATACTGACAAAAGTATGCATTTCAGAACACTTCAACAATAAAAAGCCACTCAAACTGCTATCATTGCAGCTCACCAATATCCATACTGATCAATTATGGCCACTCTGACTGTGTACACATCACGTATAATTGTGATAACAATGGCTACAGTAAAGTATTCCAATTTACACAAATACACTGCAAAGACAGACTAATGACCGCTGAACTTTAATTAACTCAACACGGTCAGTCATTTTGTATTCATAGACATCCCCCATAACCAGCAATTATAGCTACATTGTTAACAATAATAATAATAATAATAATAATAATCATAATAATCAAAATAACATTTTAAGTTTGTTTTACATAAACACACAGTAGCCATATTCAAGTATTCCAGCTTAGTTCACACATACATGCACATGCACACTGGTCCTGCAAAACCAGATTAAAGACTGTTTAAAAATAAACAGATAAGAGCAAATGTACTTCCATCCACAGAAAGCCCCCCACCCCAACCAGTAGTTATAGGCATTTTGTTGACTGAGTGCACCCTTTATTGTTATGGCAAAATAAATTACATGGACTTTATTGGTAGCTTTGGATGAACAACATGAAGTTGCATACAGATCAGTAGCATCACACCACAAGATCCATCCAAGCATAGCTTAGTTTAAACAAAAGAGTATGATGACAGCATAAAAAATATTAACCACTTGATAACATATGCTAAGTCAATATGCGCAATCTCTGCAGAAGTAAAAGCATTCTGGAAAATTCCACATTTAACAGAGTTACTGCTAATGTTGATGTTGCTTCGGGTAAACAACTCTGCATTTCAGTGCTTTGTCTACAAATGTCATGTTTACTGTCCTTGAAGAATAAATGGCATATGTTGCATTAAAAATTAGTGTGCTGATGATATTGCCAGAACATTTCCTGAAATAGATCAGATATGCAAGGGGGAATGGCTATCAAAAGCCAACCATAGGCCCATTGTTAGTTACTAGGCATACAGTTCAGGATACCATTAAGGAGAGTAACTCAAATTCCCAATGGCTTCAAAACCCTGGCTGATTAAGTGACTTGTTTAATGTTACGTGATAGGTAAATCAGGGTATAAAGATTTATACATCCCTGGCACAGAAGTAGCTCATTAAGAAGTTGGAGCTTTAGTCCTCTGTGCTAACGGCCAGAGCAACAGTTTTTAACTAAATGCTAAAATACTTTGTAATCCAGTCTTGTAGAGAAGACTGCATCATAGTAATATGCAACAATGTCTGCATAATGGATGCTGAAGATCAGACAGTTTGGATATTCACTCTAAATAATACAGACTATA
>NC_056743.1:1437785337-1437907837 GCF_019279795.1 Protopterus annectens | reverse complement strand
TAGGAGGCATACCGGTTACACACTGGTTGTTTTTCAAAGAAACTTTTTATCAGGAAAAATACTGTCGTAAGTCATAGATCTAGTCAGACAGTAATTATGTAGCATTTTCATTAGCACCACAGGTATAACTAGCTTGATATATGAAACAGAATAAGGAAGAACCAAGCATCGTTTAAACATACGTCAACTTTTTTTCAATGTGGCTATTGCAACATGTCTTTCTGCACTCTTTCTCTAGACCCATTTAATCGAGAAACCTTAGTTTGCCGCTGTGCTGTTTTATGGATTCACTGTATAAGCTCTACATTTTGCTAGTGTGTTCAATGTGGAGAACAGAAAGTAAACGGTTATTTACAAAAACAAGAGTAGAGAGAAGCAAACAGTAGATAGTTATTTACCCAAACGGGAAGTTGGGTTTATTACTTTAAAGAGGAAATGTTTGGACACTAAACATTTGAATTTTCTTTGGCTAAACTGCAAAAATAAATGACATGCTACAGATGGAAAACTTTTCTGATTGATTCTTCTTTGACTCTACATAGTCAGCTACATGCACATTTTGAGCAGCACAAGTATGTTACAGAATACAGGTAACAAGCACAACACCAGCTTCAAAACATAAGCTGTCCCAGCTGAAAACATCCCAGTTACAGAATACAGGTAACAAGCTCAACACCAGCTTCAAAACATAAGCTGTCCCAGCTGAAAACATTCCAGTTACAGAATACAAGTAACAAGCCCAACACCAGCTTCAAAACATAAGCTGTCCCAGCTGAAAACATCCCAGTTACAGAATACAGGTAACATGCTCAACACCAGCTTCAAAACACAAGCTGTCCCAGCTGAAAACATCCCAGTTACAGAATACAGGTAACAAGCTCAACACCAGCTTCAAAACACAAGCTGTCCCAGCTGAAAACATCCCAGTTACAGAATACAGGTAACAAGCTCAACACCAGCTTCAAAACATAAGCTGTCCCAGCTGAAAACATCCCAGTTACAGAATACAGGTAACAAGCTAAACACCAGCTTCACAACACAAGCTGTCCCAGCTGAAAACATCCCAGTTACAGAATACAGGTAACAAGCTCAACACCAGCTTCACAACATAAGCTGTCCCAGCTGAAAACATCCCAGTTACAGAATACAGGTAACATGTTCAACACCAGCTTCAAAACACAAGCTGTCCCAGCTGAAAACATCCCAGTTACAGAATACAGGTAACAAGCTCAACACCAGCTTCAAAACATAAGCTGTCCCAGCTGAAAACATCCCAGTTACAGAATACAGGTAACAAGCTCAACACCAGCTTCAAAACATAAGCTGTCCCAGCTGAAAACATCCCAGTTACAGAATACAAGTAACAAGCCCAACACCAGCTTCACAACATAAGCTGTCCCAGCTGAAAACATCCCAGTTACAGAATACAGGTAACAAGCACAACACCAGCTTCAAAACACAAGCTGTCCCAGCTGAAAACATCCCAGTTACAGAATACAGGTAACAAGCACAACACCAGCTTCACAACATAAGCTGTCCCAGCTGAAAACATCCCAGTTACAGAATACAGGTAACAAGCTCAACACCAGCTTCAAAACATAAGCTGTCCCAGCTGAAAACATCCCAGTTACAGAATACAGGTAACAAGCTCAACACCAGCTTCAAAACATAAGCTGTCCCAGCTGAAAACATCCCAGTTACAGAATACAGGTAACAAGCTCAACACCAGCTTCAAAACATAAGCTGTCCCAGCTGAAAACATCCCAGTTACAGAATACAGGTAACAAGCTCAACACCAGCTTCAAAACATAAGCTGTCCCAGCTGAAAACATCCCAGTTACAGAATACAGGTAACAAGCTCAACACCAGCTTCAAAACATAAGCTGTCCCAGCTGAAAACATCCCAGTTACAGAATACAGGTAACAAGCTAAACACCAGCTTCAAAACATAAGCTGTCCCAGCTGAAAACATCCCAGTTACAGAATACAGGTAACAAGCTCAACACCAGCTTCAAAACATAAGCTGTCCCAGCTGAAAACATCCCAGTTACAGAATACAGGTAACAAGCTCAACACCAGCTTCAAAACATAAGCTGTCCCAGCTGAAAACATCCCAGTTACAGAATACAGGTAACAAGCTCAACACCAGCTTCAAAACATAAGCTGTCCCAGCTGAAAACATCCCAGTTACAGAATACAGGTAACAAGCTCAACACCAGCTTCAAAACATAAGCTGTCCCAGCTGAAAACATCCCAGTTACAGAATACAGGTAACAAGCTCAACACCAGCTTCAAAACATAAGCTGTCCCAGCTGAAAACATCCCAGTTACAGAATACAGGTAACAAGCTCAACACCAGCTTCAAAACATAAGCTGTCCCAGCTGAAAACATCCCAGTTACAGAATACAGGTAACAAGCTCAACACCAGCTTCAAAACATAAGCTGTCCCAGCTGAAAACATCCCAGTTACAGAATACAGGTAACAAGCACAACACCAGCTTCAAAACATAAGCTGTCCCAGCTGAAAACATCCCAGTTACAGAATACAGGTAACAAGCTCAACACCAGCTTCAAAACATAAGCTGTCCCAGCTGAAAACATCCCAGTTACAGAATACAGGTAACAAGCTCAACACCAGCTTCAAAACATAAGCTGTCCCAGCTGAAAACATCCCAGTTACAGAATACAGGTAACAAGCTCAACACCAGCTTCAAAACATAAGCTGTCCCAGCTGAAAACATCCCAGTTACAGAATACAGGTAACAAGCTCAACACCAGCTTCAAAACATAAGCTGT
Source organism: Protopterus annectens (assembly GCF_019279795.1). NCBI lineage: Eukaryota > Metazoa > Chordata > Ceratodontiformes > Protopteridae > Protopterus > Protopterus annectens. Next base: position 1,437,905,040 of record NC_056743.1, on the reverse strand, counting down.
CCCAGCTGAAAACATCCCAGTTACTGAATACAGGTAACAAGCTCAACACCAGCTTCAAAACATAAGCTGTCCCAGCTGAAAACATCCCAGTTACAGAATACAGGTAACAAGCTCAACACCAGCTTCAAAACATAAGCTGTCCCAGCTGAAAACATCCCAGTTACAGAATACAGGTAACAAGCTCAACACCAGCTTCAAAACATAAGCTGTCCCAGCTGAAAACATCCCAGTTACAGAATACAGGTAACAAGCTCAACACCAGCTTCAAAACATAAGCTGTCCCAGCTGAAAACATCCCAGTTACAGAATACAGGTAACAAGCTCAACACCAGCTTCAAAACATAAGCTGTCCCAGCTGAAAACATCCCAGTTACAGAATACAGGTAACAAGCTCAACACCAGCTTCAAAACATAAGCTGTCCCAGCTGAAAACATCCCAGTTACAGAATACAGGTAACAAGCTCAACACCAGCTTCAAAACATAAGCTGTCCCAGCTGAAAACATCCCAGTTACAGAATACAGGTAACAAGCTCAACACCAGCTTCACAACATAAGCTGTCCCAGCTGAAAACATCCCAGTTACAGAATACAGGTAACAAGCTCAACACCAGCTTCACAACATAAGCTGTCCCAGCTGAAAACATCCCAGTTACAGAATACAGGTAACAAGCTCAACACCAGCTTCAAAACATAAGCTGTCCCAGCTGAAAACATCCCAGTTACAGAATACAGGTAACAAGCTCAACACCAGCTTCAAAACATAAGCTGTCCCAGCTGAAAACATCCCAGTTACAGAATACAGGTAACAAGCTCAACACCAGCTTCACAACATAAGCTGTCCCAGCTGAAAACATCCCAGTTACAGAATACAGGTAACAAGCTCAACACCAGCTTCACAACATAAGCTGTCCCAGCTGAAAACATCCCAGTTACAGAATACAGGTAACAAGCTCAACACCAGCTTCAAAACATAAGCTGTCCCAGCTGAAAACATCCCAGTTACAGAATACAGGTAACAAGCTCAACACCAGCTTCAAAACATAAGCTGTCCCAGCTGAAAACATCCCAGTTACAGAATACAGGTAACAAGCTCAACACCAGCTTCAAAACATAAGCTGTCCCAGCTGAAAACATCCCAGTTACAGAATACAGGTAACAAGCTCAACACCAGCTTCAAAACATAAGCTGTCCCAGCTGAAAACATCCCAGTTACAGAATACAGGTAACAAGCTCAACACCAGCTTCAAAACATAAGCTGTCCCAGCTGAAAACATCCCAGTTACAGAATACAGGTAACAAGCTCAACACCTGCTTCAAACATAAGCTGTCCCAGCTGAAAACATCCCAGTTACAGAATACAGGTAACAAGCTCAACACCAGCTTCAAAACATAAGCTGTCCCAGCTGAAAACATCCCAGTTACAGAATACAGGTAACAAGCTCAACACCAGCTTCACAACATAAGCTGTCCCAGCTGAAAACATCCCAGTTACAGAATACAGGTAACAAGCTCAACACCAGCTTCAAAACATAAGCTGTCCCAGCTGAAAACATCCCAGTTACAGAATACAGGTAACAAGCTCAACACCAGCTTCAAAACATAAGCTGTCCCAGCTGAAAACATCCCAGTTACAGAATACAGGTAACAAGCTCAACACCAGCTTCAAAACATAAGCTGTCCCAGCTGAAAACATCCCAGTTACAGAATACAGGTAACAAGCTCAACACCAGCTTCAAAACATAAGCTGTCCCAGCTGAAAACATCCCAGTTACAGAATACAGGTAACAAGCTCAACACCAGCTTCAAAACATAAGCTGTCCCAGCTGAAAACATCCCAGTTACAGAATACAGGTAACAAGCTCAACACCAGCTTCAAAACATAAGCTGTCCCAGCTGAAAACATCCCAGTTACAGAATACAGGTAACAAGCTCAACACCAGCTTCAAAACATAAGCTGTCCCAGCTGAAAACATCCCAGTTACAGAATACAGGTAACAAGCTCAACACCAGCTTCACAACATAAGCTGTCCCAGCTGAAAACATCCCAGTTACAGAATACAGGTAACAAGCTCAACACCAGCTTCAAAACATAAGCTGTCCCAGCTGAAAACATCCCAGTTACAGAATACAGGTAACAAGCTCAACACCAGCTTCAAAACATAAGCTGTCCCAGCTGAAAACATCCCAGTTACAGAATACAGGTAACAAGCTCAACACCAGCTTCAAAACATAAGCTGTCCCAGCTGAAAACATCCCAGTTACAGAATACAGGTAACAAGCTCAACACCAGCTTCAAAACATAAGCTGTCCCAGTTGAAAACATCCCAGTTACAGAATACAGGTGACAAGCTCAACACCAGCTTCAAAACATAAGCTGTCCCAGCTGAAAACATCCCAGTTACAGAATACAGGTAACAAGCTCGACACCAGCTTCAAAACATAAGCTGTCCCAGCTGAAAACATCCCAGTTACAGAATACAGGTAACAAGCTCAACACCAGCTTCAAAACATAAGCTGTCCCAGCTGAAAACATCCCAGTTACTGAATACAGGTAACAAGCTCAACACCAGCTTCAAAACATAAGCTGTCCCAGCTGAAAACATCCCAGTTACAGAATACAGGTAACAAGCTCAACACCAGCTTCAAAACATAAGCTGTCCCAGCTGAAAACATCCCAGTTACAGAATACAGGTAACAAGCTCAACACCAGCTTCAAAACATAAGCTGTCCCAGCTGAAAACATCCCAGTTACAGAATACAGGTAACAAGCTCAACACCAGCTTCAAAACATAAGCTGTCCCAGCTGAAAACATCCCAGTTACAGAATACAGGTAACAAGCTCAACACCAGCTTCAAAACATAAGCTGTCCCAGCTGAAAACATCCCAGTTACAGAATACAGGTAACAAGCCCAACACCAGCTTCAAAACATAAGCTGTCCCAGCTGAAAACATCCCAGTTACAGAATACAGGTAACAAGCTCAACACCAGCTTCAAAACATAAGCTGTCCCAGCTGAAAACATCCCAGTTACAGAATACAGGTAACAAGCTCAACACCAGCTTCAAAACATAAGCTGTCCCAGCTGAAAACATCCCAGTTACAGAATACAGGTAACAAGCTCAACACCAGCTTCAAAACATAAGCTGTCCCAGCTGAAAACATCCCAGTTACAGAATACAGGTAACAAGCTCAACACCAGCTTCAAAACATAAGCTGTCCCAGCTGAAAACATCCCAGTTACAGAATACAGGTAACAAGCTCAACACCAGCTTCAAAACATAAGCTGTCCCAGCTGAAAACATCCCAGTTACAGAATACAGGTAACAAGCTCAACACCAGCTTCAAAACATAAGCTGTCCCAGCTGAAAACATCCCAGTTACAGAATACAGGTAACAAGCTCAACACCAGCTTCACAACATAAGCTGTCCCAGCTGAAAACATCCCAGTTACAGAATACAGGTAACAAGCTCAACACCAGCTTCAAAACATAAGCTGTCCCAGCTGAAAACATCCCAGTTACAGAATACAGGTAACAAGCTCAACACCAGCTTCAAAACATAAGCTGTCCCAGCTGAAAACATCCCAGTTACAGAATACAGGTAACAAGCTCAACACCAGCTTCAAAACATAAGCTGTCCCAGCTGAAAACATCCCAGTTACAGAATACAGGTAACAAGCTCAACACCAGCTTCAAAACATAAGCTGTCCCAGCTGAAAACATCCCAGTTACAGAATACAGGTAACAAGCTCAACACCAGCTTCAAAACATAAGCTGTCCCAGCTGAAAACATCCCAGTTACAGAATACAGGTAACAAGCTCAACACCAGCTTCACAACATAAGCTGTCCCAACTGAAAACATCCCAGTTACAGAATACAGGTAACAAGCTCAACACCAGCTTCAAAACATAAGCTGTCCCAGCTGAAAACATCCCAGTTACAGAATACAGGTAACAAGCTCAACACCAGCTTCAAAACATAAGCTGTCCCAGCTGAAAACATCCCAGTTACAGAATACAGGTAGCAAGCTCAACACCAGCTTCAAAACATAAGCTGTCCCAGCTGAAAACATCCCAGTTACAGAATACAGGTAACAAGCTCAACACCAGCTTCAAAACATAAGCTGTCCCAGCTGAAAACATCCCAGTTACAGAATACAGGTAACAAGCTCAACACCAGCTTCAAAACATAAGCTGTCCCAGCTGAAAACATCCCAGTTACAGAATACAGGTAACAAGCTCAACACCAGCTTCAAAACATAAGCTGTCCCAGCTGAAAACATCCCAGTTACAGAATACAGGTAACAAGCTCAACACCAGCTTCAAAACATAAGCTGTCCCAGCTGAAAACATCCCAGTTACAGAATACAGGTAACAAGCTCAACACCAGCTTCAAAACATAAGCTGTCCCAGCTGAAAACATCCCAGTTACAGAATACAGGTAACAAGCTCAACACCAGCTTCAAAACATAAGCTGCCCCAGCTGAAAACATCCCAGTTACAGAATACAGGTAACAAGCTCAACACCAGCTTCAAAACATAAGCTGTCCCAGCTGCAAACATCCCAGTTACAGAATACAGGTAACAAGCTCAACACCAGCTTCAAAACATAAGCTGTCCCAGCTGAAAACATCCCAGTTACAGAATACAGGTAACAAGTTCAACACCAGCTTCAGAACATAAGCTGTCCCAGCTGAAAACATCCCAGTTACAGAATACAGGTAACAAGCTCAACACCAGCTTCAAAACATAAGCTGTCCCAGCTGAAAACATCCCAGTTACAGAATACAGGTAACAAGCTCAACACCAGCTTCAAAACATAAGCTGTCCCAGCTGAAAACATCCCAGTTACAGAATGCAGGTAACAAGCTCAACACCTGCTTCAAAACATAAGCTGTCCCAGCTGAAAACATCCCAGTTACAGAATACAGGTAACAAGCACAACACCAGCTTCAAAACATAAGCTGTCCCAGCTGAAAACATCCCAGTTACAGAATACAGGTAACAAGCTCGACACCAGCTTCACAACATAAGCTGTCCCAGCTGAAAACATCCCAGTTACAGAATACAGGTAACAAGCTCAACACCAGCTTCAAAACATAAGCTGTCCCAGCTGAAAACATCCCAGTTACAGAATACAGGTAACAAGCTCAACACCAGCTTCAAAACATAAGCTGTCCCAGCTGAAAACATCCCAGTTACAGAATACAGGTAACAAGCTCAACACCAGCTTCAAAACATAAGCTGTCCCAGCTGAAAACATCCCAGTTACAGAATACAGGTAACAAGCACAACACCAGCTTCAAAACATAAGCTGTCCCAGCTGAAAACATCCCAGTTACAGAATACAGGTAACAAGCTCAACACCAGCTTCAAAACATAAGCTGTCCCAGCTGAAAACATCCCAGTTACAGAATACAGGTAACAAGCTCAACACCAGCTTCAAAACATAAGCTGTCCCAGCTGAAAACATCCCAGTTACAGAATACAGGTAACAAGCTCAACACCAGCTTCAAAACATAAGCTGTCCCAGCTGAAAACATCCCAGTTACAGAATACAGGTAACAAGCTCAACACCAGCTTCAAAACATAAGCTGTCCCAGCTGAAAACATCCCAGTTACAGAATACAGGTAACAAGCTAAACACCAGCTTCAAAACATAAGCTGTCCCAGCTGAAAACATCCCAGTTACAGAATACAGGTAACAAGCTCAACACCAGCTTCAAAACATAAGCTGTCCCAGCTGAAAACATCCCAGTTACAGAATACAGGTAACAAGCTCAACACCAGCTTCAAAACATAAGCTGTCCCAGCTGAAAACATCCCAGTTACAGAATACAGGTAACAAGCTCAACACCAGCTTCAAAACATAAGCTGTCCCAGCTGAAAACATCCCAGTTACAGAATACAGGTAACAAGCTAAACACCAGCTTCAAAACATAAGCTGTCCCAGCTGAAAACATCCCAGTTACTGAATACAGGTAACAAGCTCAACACCTGCTTCTAAACATAAGCTGTCCCAGCTGAAAACATCCCAGTTACAGAATACAGGTAACAAGCTCAACACCAGCTTCAAAACATAAGCTGTCCCAGCTGAAAACATCCCAGTTACAGAATACAGGTAACAAGCTCAACACCTGCTTCAAAACATAAGCTGTCCCAGCTGAAAACATCCCAGTTACAGAATACAGGTAACAAGCTCAACACCAGCTTCAAAACATAAGCTGTCCCAGCTGAAAACATCCCAGTTACAGAATACAGGTAACAAGCTCAACACCAGCTTCAAAACATAAGCTGTCCCAGCTGAAAACATCCCAGTTACAGAATACAGGTAACAAGCTCAACACCAGCTTCAAAACATAAGCTGTCCCAGCTGAAAACATCCCAGTTACAGAATACAGGTAACAAGCTCAACACCAGCTTCACAACATAAGCTGTCCCAGCTGAAAACATCCCAGTTACAGAATACAGGTAACAAGCTCAACACCAGCTTCAAAACATAAGCTGTCCCAGCTGAAAACATCCCAGTTACAGAATACAGGTAACAAGCTCAACACCAGCTTCAAAACATAAGCTGTCCCAGCTGAAAACATCCCAGTTACAGAATACAGGTAACAAGCTCAACACCAGCTTCAAAACATAAGCTGTCCCAGCTGAAAACATCCCAGTTACAGAATACAGGTAACAAGCTCAACACCAGCTTCAAAACATAAGCTGTCCCAGCTAAAAACATCCCAGTTACAGAATACAGGTAACAAGCTCAACACCAGCTTCAAAACATAAGCTGTCCCAGCTGAAAACATCCCAGTTACAGAATACAGGTAACAAGCTCAACACCAGCTTCAAAACATAAGCTGTCCCAGCTGAAAACATCCCAGTTACAGAATACAGGTAACATGCTCAACACCAGCTTCAAAACATAAGCTGTCCCAGCTGAAAACATCCCAGTTACAGAATACAGGTAACAAGCACAACACCAGCTTCAAAACATAAGCTGTCCCAGCTGAAAACATCCCAGTTACAGAATACAGGTAACAAGCTCAACACCAGCTTCACAACATAAGCTGCCCCAGCTGAAAACATCCCAGTTACACAATACAGGTAACAAGCTCAACACCAGCTTCAAAACATAAGCTGTCCCAGCTGAAAACATCCCAGTTACAGAATACAGGTAACAAGCTCAACACCAGCTTCAAAACATAAGCTGTCCCAGCTGAAAACATCCCAGTTACAGAATACAGGTAACAAGCTCAACACCTGCTTCAAAACATAAGCTGTCCCAGCTGAAAACATCCCAGTTACAGAATACAGGTAACAACCTCAACACCAGCTTCAAAACATAAGCTGTCCCAGCTGAAAACATCCCAGTTACAGAATACAGGTAACAAGCTCAACACCAGCTTCAAAACATAAGCTGTCCCAGCTGAAAACATCCCAGTTACAGAATACAGGTAACAAGCTCAACACCAGCTTCAAAACACAAGCTGTCCCAGCTGAAAACATCCCAGTTACAGAATACAGGTAACAAGCTCAACACCAGCTTCAAAACATAAGCTGTCCCAGCTGAAAACATCCCAGTTACAGAATACAGGTAACAAGCTCAACACCAGCTTCAAAACATAAGCTGTCCCAGCTGAAAACATCCCAGTTACAGAATACAGGTAACAAGCTCAACACCAGCTTCAAAACATAAGCTGTCCCAGCTGAAACCATCCCAGTTACAGAATACAGGTAACAAGCTCAACACCAGCTTCAAAACATAAGCTGTCCCAGCTGAAAACATCCCAGTTACAGAATACAGGTAACAAGCTCGACACCAGCTTCAAAACATAAGCTGTCCCAGCTGAAAACATCCCAGTTACAGAATACAGGTAACAAGCTCAACACCAGCTTCAAAACATAAGCTGTCCCAGCTGAAAACATCCCAGTTACAGAATACAGGTAACAAGCTCAACACCAGCTTCAAAACATAAGCTGTCCCAGCTGAAAACATCCCAGTTACAGAATACAGGTAACAAGCTCAACACCAGCTTCAAAACATAAGCTGTCCCAGCTGAAAACATCCCAGTTACAGAATACAGGTAACAAGCTCAACACCAGCTTCAAAACATAAGCTGTCCCAGCTGAAAACATCCCAGTTACAGAATACAGGTAACAAGCTCAACACCAGCTTCACAACATAAGCTGTCCCAGCTGAAAACATCCCAGTTACAGAATACAGGTAACAAGCTCAACACCAGCTTCACAACATAAGCTGTCCCAGCTGAAAACATCCCAGTTACAGAATACAGGTAACAAGCTCAACACCAGCTTCAAAACATAAGCTGTCCCAGCTGAAAACATCCCAGTTACAGAATACAGGTAACAAGCTCAACACCAGCTTCAAAACATAAGCTGTCCCAGCTGAAAACATCCCAGTTACAGAATACAGGTAACAAGCTCAACACCAGCTTCAAAACATAAGCTGTCCCAGCTGAAAACATCCCAGTTACAGAATACAGGTAACAAGCTCAACACCAGCTTCAAAACATAAGCTGTCCCAGCTGAAAACATCCCAGTTACAGAATACAGGTAACAAGCTCAACACCAGCTTCAAAACATAAGCTGTCCCAGCTGAAAACATCCCAGTTACAGAATACAGGTAACAAGCACAACACCAGCTTCAAAACATAAGCTGTCCCAGCTGAAAACATCCCAGTTACAGAATACAGGTAACAAGCTCAACACCAGCTTCAAAACATAAGCTGTCCCAGCTGAAAACATCCCAGTTACAGAATACAAGTAACAAGCTCAACACCAGCTTCAAAACATAAGCTGTCCCAGCTGAAAACATCCCAGTTACAGAATACAGGTAACAAGCTCAACACCAGCTTCAAAACATAAGCTGTCCCAGCTGAAAACATCCCAGTTACAGAATACAGGTAACAAGCTCAACACCAGCTTCAAAACATAAGCTGTCCCAGCTGAAAACATCCCAGTTACAGAATACAGGTAACAAGCTCAACACCAGCTTCAAAACATAAGCTGTCCCAGCTGAAAACATCCCAGTTACAGAATACAGGTAACAAGCTCAACACCAGCTTCAAAACATAAGCTGTCCCAGCTGAAAACATCCCAGTTACAGAATACAGGTAACAAGCTCAACACCAGCTTCAAAACATAAGCTGTCCCAGCTGAAAACATCCCAGTTACAGAATACAGGTAACAAGCTCAACACCAGCTTCAAAACATAAGCTGTCCCAGCTGAAAACATCCCAGTTACAGAATACAGGTAACAAGCTCAACACCAGCTTCACAACATAAGCTGTCCCAGCTGAAAACATCCCAGTTACAGAATACAGGTAACAAGCTCAACACCAGCTTCAAAACATAAGCTGTCCCAGCTGAAAACATCCCAGTTACAGAATACAGGTAACAAGCTCAACACCAGCTTCAAAACATAAGCTGTCCCAGCTGAAAACATCCCAGTTACAGAATACAGGTAACAAGCTCAACACCAGCTTCAAAACATAAGCTGTCCCAGCTGAAAACATCCCAGTTACAGAATACAGGTAACAAGCTCAACACCAGCTTCAAAACATAAGCTGTCCCAGCTGAAAACATCCCAGTTACAGAATACAGGTAACAAGCTCAACACCAGCTTCAAAACATAAGCTGTCCCAGCTGAAAACATCCCAGTTACAGAATACAGGTAACAAGCTCAACACCAGCTTCAAAACATAAGCTGTCCCAGCTGAAAACATCCCAGTTACAGAATACAGGTAACAAGCTCAACACCAGCTTCAAAACATAAGCTGTCCCAGCTGAAAACATCCCAGTTACAGAATACAGGTAACAAGCTCAACACCAGCTTCACAACATAAGCTGTCCCAGCTGAAAACATCCCAGTTACAGAATACAGGTAACAAGCTCAACACCAGCTTCAAAACATAAGCTGTCCCAGCTGAAAACATCCCAGTTACAGAATACAGGTAACAAGCTCAACACCAGCTTCACAACATAAGCTGTCCCAGCTGAAAACATCCCAGTTACAGAATACAGGTAACAAGCTCAACACCAGCTTCAAAACATAAGCTGTCCCAGCTGAAAACATCCCAGTTACAGAATACAGGTAACAAGCTCAACACCAGCTTCAAAACATAAGCTGTCCCAGCTGAAAACATCCCAGTTACAGAATACAGGTAACAAGCTCAACACCAGCTTCAAAACATAAGCTGTCCCAGCTGAAAACATCCCAGTTACAGAATACAGGTAACAAGCTTAACACCAGCTTCAAAACATAAGCTGTCCCAGCTGAAAACATCCCAGTTACAGAATACAGGTAACAAGCTCAACACCAGCTTCAAAACATAAGCTGTCCCAGCTGAAAACATCCCAGTTACAGAATACAGGTAGCAAGCTCAACACCAGCTTCAAAACATAAGCTGTCCCAGCTGAAAACATCCCAGTTACAGAATACAGGTAACAAGCTCAACACCTGCTTCAAAACATAAGCTGTCCCAGCTGAAAACATCCCAGTTACAGAATACAGGTAGCAAGCTCAACACCAGCTTCAAAACATAAGCTGTCCCAGCTGAAAACATCCCAGTTACAGAATACAGGTAACAAGCTCAACACCAGCTTCAAAACATAAGCTGTCCCAGCTGAAAACATCCCAGTTACAGAATACAGGTAACAAGCTCAACACCAGCTTCAAAACATAAGCTGTCCCAGCTGAAAACATCCCAGTTACAGAATACAGGTAACAAGCTCAACACCAGCTTCAAAACATAAGCTGTCCCAGCTGAAAACATCCCAGTTACAGAATACAGGTAACAAGCTCAACACCAGCTTCAAAACATAAGCTGTCCCAGCTGAAAACATCCCAGTTACAGAATACAGGTAACAAGCTCAACACCAGCTTCAAAACATAAGCTGTCCCAGCTGAAAACATCCCAGTTACAGAATACAGGTAACAAGCTCAACACCAGCTTCACAACATAAGCTGTCCCAGCTGAAAACATCCCAGTTACAGAATACAGGTAACAAGCTCAACACCAGCTTCAAAACATAAGCTGTCCCAGCTGAAAACATCCCAGTTACAGAATACAGGTAACAAGCTCAACACCAGCTTCAAAACATAAGCTGTCCCAGCTGAAAACATCCCAGTTACAGAATACAGGTAACAAGCTCAACACCAGCTTCAAAACATAAGCTGTCCCAGCTGAAAACATCCCAGTTACAGAATGCAGGTAACAAGCTCAACACCAGCTTCAAAACATAAGCTGTCCCAGCTGAAAACATCCCAGTTACAGAATACAGGTAACAAGCTCAACACCAGCTTCAAAACATAAGCTGTCCCAGCTGAAAACATCCCAGTTACAGAATACAGGTAACAAGCTCAACACCAGCTTCAAAACATAAGCTGTCCCAGCTGAAAACATCCCAGTTACAGAATACAGGTAACAAGCTCAACACCAGCTTCAAAACATAAGCTGTCCCAGCTGAAAACATCCCAGTTACAGAATACAGGTAACAAGCTCAACACCAGCTTCAAAACATAAGCTGTCCCAGCTGAAAACATCCCAGTTACAGAATACAGGTAACAAGCTCAACACCAGCTTCAAAACATAAGCTGTCCCAGCTGAAAACATCCCAGTTACAGAATACAGGTAACAAGCTCAACACCAGCTTCACAACATAAGCTGTCCCAGCTGAAAACATCCCAGTTACAGAATACAGGTAACAAGCTCAACACCAGCTTCAAAACATAAGCTGTCCCAGCTGAAAACATCCCAGTTACAGAATACAGGTAACAAGCTCAACACCAGCTTCAAAACATAAGCTGTCCCAGCTGAAAACATCCCAGTTACAGAATACAGGTAACAAGCTCAACACCAGCTTCAAAACATAAGCTGTCCCAGCTGAAAACATCCCAGTTACAGAATACAGGTAACAAGCTAAACACCAGCTTCAAAACATAAGCTGTCCCAGCTGAAAACATCCCAGTTACAGAATACAGGTAACAAGCTAAACACCAGCTTCAAAACATAAGCTGTCCCAGCTGAAAACATCCCAGTTACAGAATACAGGTAACAAGCTCAACACCAGCTTCAAAACATAAGCTGTCCCAGCTGAAAACATCCCAGTTACAGAATACAGGTAACAAGCTCAACACCAGCTTCAAAACATAAGCTGTCCCAGCTGAAAACATCCCAGTTACAGAATACAGGTAACAAGCTCAACACCAGCTTCAAAACATAAGCTGTCCCAGCTGAAAACATCCCAGTTACAGAATACAGGTAACAAGCTCAACACCAGCTTCAAAACATAAGCTGTCCCAGCTGAAAACATCCCAGTTACAGAATACAGGTAACAAGCTCAACACCAGCTTCAAAACATAAGCTGTCCCAGCTGAAAACATCCCAGTTACAGAATACAGGTAACAAGCTCAACACCAGCTTCAAAACATAAGCTGTCCCAGCTGAAAACATCCCAGTTACAGAATACAGGTAACAAGCTCAACACCTGCTTCAAAACATAAGCTGTCCCAGATGAATACATCCCAGTTACAGAATACAGGTAACAAGCTCAACACCAGCTTCACAACATAAGCTGTCCCAGCTGAAAACATCCCAGTTACACAATACAGGTAACAAGCTCAACACCAGCTTCAAAACATAAGCTGTCCCAGCTGAAAACATCCCAGTTACAGAATACAAGTACCAAGCTAAACACCAGCTTCAAAACATAAGCTGTCCCAGCTGAAAACATCCCAGTTACAGAATACAGGTAACAAGCTCAACACCAGCTTCAAAACATAAGCTGTCCCAGCTGAAAACATCCCAGTTACAGAATACAGGTAACAAGCTCAACACCAGCTTCAAAACATAAGCTGTCCCAGCTGAAAACATCCCAGTTACAGAATACAGGTAACAAGCTCAACACCAGCTTCAAAACATAAGCTGTCCCAGCTGAAAACATCCCAGTTACAGAATGCAGGTAACAAGCTCAACACCAGCTTCAAAACACAAGCTGTCCCAGCTGAAAACATCCCAGTTACAGAATACAGGTAACAAGCTCAACACCAGCTTCAAAACACAAGCTGTCCCAGCTGAAAACATCCCAGTTACAGAATACAGTTAACAAGCACAACACCAGCTTCAAAACATAAGCTGTCCCAGCTGAAAACATCCCAGTTATAGAATACAGGTAACAAGCTCAACACCAGCTTCAAAACATAAGCTGTCCCAGCTGAAAACATCCCAGTTACAGAATACAGGTAACAAGCTCAACACCAGCTTCAAAACATAAGCTGTCCCAGCTGAAAACATCCCAGTTACAGAATACAGGTAACAAGCTCAACACCAGCTTCAAAACATAAGCTGTCCCAGCTGAAAACATCCCAGTTACAGAATACAGGTAACAAGCTCAACACCAGCTTCACAACATAAGCTGTCCCAGCTGAAAACATCCCAGTTACAGAATACAGGTAACAAGCTCAACACCAGCTTCAAAACATAAGCTGTCCCAGCTGAAAACATCCCAGTTACAGAATACAGGTAACAAGCTCAACACCAGCTTCAAAACATAAGCTGTCCCAGCTGAAAACATCCCAGTTACAGAATACAGGTAACAAGCTCAACACCAGCTTCAAAACATAAGCTGTCCCAGCTGAAAACATCCCAGTTACAGAATACAGGTAACAAGCTCAACACCAGCTTCAAAACATAAGCTGTCCCAGCTGAAAACATCCCAGTTACAGAATACAGGTAACAAGCTCAACACCAGCTTCACAACATAAGCTGTCCCAGCTGAAAACATCCCAGTTACAGAATACAGGTAACAAGCTCAACACCAGCTTCAAAACATAAGCTGTCCCAGCTGAAAACATCCCAGTTACAGAATACAGGTAACAAGCTCAACACCAGCTTCAAAACATAAGCTGTCCCAGCTGAAAACATCCCAGTTACAGAATACAGGTAACAAGCTCAACACCAGCTTCACAACATAAGCTGTCCCAGCTGAAAACATCCCAGTTACAGAATACAGGTAACAAGCTCAACACCAGCTTCAAAACATAAGCTGTCCCAGCTGAAAACATCCCAGTTACAGAATACAGGTAACAAGCTCAACACCAGCTTCAAAACATAAGCTGTCCCAGCTGAAAACATCCCAGTTACAGAATACAGGTAACAAGCTCAACACCAGCTTCAAAACATAAGCTGTCCCAGCTGAAAACATCCCAGTTACAGAATACAGGTAACAAGCTCAACACCAGCTTCAAAACATAAGCTGTCCCAGCTGAAAACATCCCAGTTACAGAATACAGGTAACAAGCTCAACACCAGCTTCAAAACATAAGCTGTCCCAGCTGAAAACATCCCAGTTACAGAATACAGGTAACAAGCTCAACACCAGCTTCAAAACACAAGCTGTCCCAGCTGAAAACATCCCAGTTACTGAATACAGGTAACAAGCTCAACACCAGCTTCAAAAGATAAGCTGTCCCAGCTGAAAACATCCCAGTTACAGAATACAGGTAGCAAGCTAAACACCAGCTTCAAAACATAAGCTGTCCCAGCTGAAAACATCCCAGTTACAGAATACAGGTAACAAGCTCAACACCAGCTTCAAAACATAAGCTGTCCCAGCTGAAAACATCCCAGTTACAGAATACAGGTAACAAGCTCAACACCAGCTTCAAAACATAAGCTGTCCCAGCTGAAAACATCCCAGTTACAGAATACAGGTAACAAGCTCAACACCAGCTTCAAAACATAAGCTGTCCCAGCTGAAAACATCCCAGTTACAGAATACAGGTAACAAGCTCAACACCAGCTTCAAAACATAAGCTGTCCCAGCTGAAAACATCCCAGTTACAGAATACAGGTAACAAGCTCAACACCAGCTTCACAACATAAGCTGTCCCAGCTGAAAACATCCCAGTTACAGAATACAGGTAACAAGCTCAACACCAGCTTCAAAACATAAGCTGTCCCAGCTGAAAACATCCCAGTTACAGAATACAGGTAACAAGCTCAACACCAGCTTCAAAACATAAGCTGTCCCAGCTGAAAACATCCCAGTTACAGAATACAGGTAACAAGCTCAACACCAGCTTCAAAACATAAGCTGTCCCAGCTGAAAACATCCCAGTTACAGAATACAGGTAACAAGCTCAACACCAGCTTCAAAACATAAGCTGTCCCAGCTGAATACATCCCAGTTACAGAATACAGGTAACAAGCTCAACACCAGCTTCAAAACACAAGCTGTCCCAGCTGAAAACATCCCAGTTACAGACTACAGGTAACAAGCACAACACCAGCTTCAAAACATAAGCTGTCCCAGCTGAAAACATCCCAGTTACAGAATACAGGTAACAAGCTCAACACCAGCTTCACAACATAAGCTGTCCCAGCTGAAAACATCCCAGTTACAGAATACAGGTAACAAGCACAACACCAGCTTCACAACATAAGCTGTCCCAGCTGAAAACATCCCAGTTACAGAATACAGGTAACAAGCTCAACACCAGCTTCAAAACATAAGCTGTCCCAGCTGAAAACATCCCAGTTACAGAATACAGGTAACAAGCTCAACACCAGCTTCAAAACATAAGCTGTCCCAGCTGAAAACATCCCAGTTACAGAATACAGGTAACAAGCTCAACACCAGCTTCAAAACATAAGCTGTCCCAGCTGAAAACATCCCAGTTACAGAATACAGGTAACAAGCTCAACACCAGCTTCAAAACATAAGCTGTCCCAGCTGAAAACATCCCAGTTACAGAATACAGGTAACAAGCTCAACACCAGCTTCACAACATAAGCTGTCCCAGCTGAAAACATCCCAGTTACAGAATACAGGTAACAAGCTCAACACCAGCTTCAAAACATAAGCTGTCCCAGCTGAAAACATCCCAGTTACAGAATACAGGTAACAAGCTCAACACCAGCTTCAAAACATAAGCTGTCCCAGCTGAAAACATCCCAGTTACAGAATACAGGTAACAAGCTCAACACCAGCTTCAAAACATAAGCTGTCCCAGCTGAAAACATCCCAGTTACAGAATACAGGTAACAAGCTCAACACCAGCTTCAAAACATAAGCTGTCCCAGCTGAAAACATCCCAGTTACAGAATACAGGTAACAAGCTCAACACCAGCTTCAAAACATAAGCTGTCCCAGCTGAAAACATCCCAGTTACAGAATACAGGTAACAAGCTCAACACCAGCTTCAAAACATAAGCTGTCCCAGCTGAAAACATCCCAGTTACAGAATACAGGTAACAAGCTCAACACCAGCTTCAAAACATAAGCTGTCCCAGCTGAAAACATCCCAGTTACAGAATACAGGTAACAAGCTCAACACCAGCTTCAAAACATAAGCTGTCCCAGCTGAAAACATCCCAGTTACAGAATACAGGTAACAAGCTCAACACCAGCTTCAAAACATAAGCTGTCCCAGCTGAAAACATCCCAGTTACAGAATACAGGTAACAAGCTCAACACCAGCTTCAAAACATAAGCTGTCCCAGCTGAAAACATCCCAGTTACAGAATACAGGTAACAAGCTCAACACCAGCTTCAAAACATAAGCTGTCCCAGCTGAAAACATCCCAGTTACAGAATACAGGTAACAAGCTCAACACCAGCTTCACAACATAAGCTGTCCCAGCTGAAAACATCCCAGTTACAGAATACAGGTAACAAGCTCAACACCAGCTTCAAAACATAAGCTGTCCCAGCTGAAAACATCCCAGTTACAGAATACAGGTAACAAGCTCAACACCAGCTTCAAAACATAAGCTGTCCCAGCTGAAAACATCCCAGTTACAGAATACAGGTAACAAGCTCAACACCAGCTTCAAAACATAAGCTGTCCCAGCTGAAAACATCCCAGTTACAGAATACAGGTAACAAGCTCAACACCAGCTTCAAAACATAAGCTGTCCCAGCTGAAAACATCCCAGTTACAGAATACAGGTAACAAGCTCAACACCAGCTTCAAAACATAAGCTGTCCCAGCTGAAAACATCCCAGTTACAGAATACAGGTAACAAGCTCAACACCTGCTTCAAAACATAAGCTGTCCCAGCTGAAAACATCCCAGTTACAGAATACAGGTAACAAGCTCAACACCAGCTTCAAAACATAAGCTGTCCCAGCTGAATACATCCCAGTTACAGAATACAGGTAACAAGCACAACACCAGCTTCAAAACATAAGCTGTCCCAGCTGAAAACATCCCAGTTACAGAATACAGGTAACAAGCTCAACACCAGCTTCAAAACATAAGCTGTCCCAGCTGAAAACATCCCAGTTACAGAATACAGGTAACAAGCTCAACACCAGCTTCAAAACATAAGCTGTCCCAGCTGAAAACATCCCAGTTACAGAATACAGGTAGCAAGCTAAACACCAGCTTCAAAACATAAGCTGTCCCAGCTGAAAACATCCCAGTTACAGAATACAGGTAACAAGCTCAACACCAGCTTCAAAACACAAGCTGTCCCAGCTGAAAACATCCCAGTTACAGAATACAGGTAACAAGCTCAACACCAGCTTCAAAACATAAGCTGTCCCAGCTGAAAACATCCCAGTTACAGAATACAGGTAACAAGCTCAACACCAGCTTCAAAACATAAGCTGTCCCAGCTGAAAACATCCCAGTTACAGAATACAGGTAACAAGCTCAACACCAGCTTCAAAACATAAGCTGTCCCAGCTGAAAACATCCCAGTTACAGAATACAGGTAACAAGCTCAACACCAGCTTCAAAACATAAGCTGTCCCAGCTGAAAACATCCCAGTTACAGAATACAGGTAACAAGCTCAACACCAGCTTCAAAACATAAGCTGTCCCAGCTGAAAACATCCCAGTTACAGAATACAGGTAACAAGCTCAACACCAGCTTCAAAACATAAGCTGTCCCAGCTGAAAACATCCCAGTTACAGAATACAGGTAACAAGCTCGACACCAGCTTCAAAACATAAGCTGTCCCAGCTGAAAACATCCCAGTTACAGAATACAGGTAACAAGCTCAACACCAGCTTCAAAACATAAGCTGTCCCAGCTGAAAACATCCCAGTTACATAATACAGGTAGCAAGCTAAACACCAGCTTCAAAACATAAGCTGTCCCAGCTGAAAACATCCCAGTTACAGAATACAGGTAACAAGCTCAACACCAGCTTCAAAACATAAGCTGTCCCAGCTGAAAACATCCCAGTTACAGAATACAGGTAACAAGCTCAACACCAGCTTCAAAACATAAGCTGTCCCAGCTGAAAACATCCCAGTTACAGAATACAGGTAACAAGCTCAACACCAGCTTCAAAACATAAGCTGTCCCAGCTGAAAACATCCCAGTTACAGAATACAGGTAACAAGCTCAACACCAGCTTCAAAACATAAGCTGTCCCAGCTGAAAACATCCCAGTTACAGAATACAGGTAACAAGCTCAACACCAGCTTCACAACATAAGCTGTCCCAGCTGAAAACATCCCAGTTACAGAATACAGGTAACAAGCTCAACACCAGCTTCAAAACATAAGCTGTCCCAGCTGAAAACATCCCAGTTACAGAATACAGGTAACAAGCTCAACACCAGCTTCAAAACATAAGCTGTCCCAGCTGAAAACATCCCAGTTACAGAATACAGGTAACAAGCTCAACACCAGCTTCAAAACATAAGCTGTCCCAGCTGAAAACATCCCAGTTACAGAATACAGGTAACAAGCTCAACACCAGCTTCAAAACATAAGCTGTCCCAGCTGAAAACATCCCAGTTACAGAATACAGGTAACAAGCTCAACACCAGCTTCAAAACATAAGCTGTCCCAGCTGAAAACATCCCAGTTACAGAATACAGGTAACAAGCTCAACACCAGCTTCACAACATAAGCTGTCCCAGCTGAAAACATCCCAGTTACAGAATACAGGTAACAAGCTCAACACCAGCTTCAAAACATAAGCTGTCCCAGCTGAAAACATCCCAGTTACAGAATACAGGTAACAAGCTCAACACCAGCTTCAAAACATAAGCTGTCCCAGCTGAAAACATCCCAGTTACAGAATACAGGTAACAAGCTCAACACCAGCTTCAAAACATAAGCTGTCCCAGCTGAAAACATCCCAGTTACAGAATACAGGTAACAAGCTCAACACCAGCTTCAAAACATAAGCTGTCCCAGCTGAAAACATCCCAGTTACAGAATACAGGTAGCAAGCTCAACACCAGCTTCAAAACATAAGCTGTCCCAGCTGAAAACATCCCAGTTACAGAATACAGGTAACAAGCTCAACACCAGCTTCAAAACATAAGCTGTCCCAGCTGAAAACATCCCAGTTACAGAATACAGGTAGCAAGCTCAACACCAGCTTCAAAACATAAGCTGTCCCAGCTGAAAACATCCCAGTTACAGAATACAGGTAGCAAGCTCAACACCAGCTTCAAAACATAAGCTGCCCCAGCTGAAAACATCCCAGTTACAGAATACAGGTAACAAGCTCAACACCAGCTTCAAAACATAAGCTGTCCCAGCTGAAAACATCCCAGTTACAGAATACAGGTAACAAGCTAAACACCAGCTTCAAAACATAAGCTGTCCCAGCTGAAAACATCCCAGTTACAGAATACAGGTAACAAGCTCAACACCAGCTTCAAAACATAAGCTGTCCCAGCTGAAAACATCCCAGTTACAGAATACAGGTAACAAGCTCAACACCAGCTTCAAAACATAAGCTGTCCCAGCTGAAAACATCCCAGTTACAGAATACAGGTAACAAGCTCAACACCAGCTTCAAAACATAAGCTGTCCCAGCTGAAAACATCCCAGTTACAGAATACAGGTAACAAGCTCAACACCAGCTTCAAAACATAAGCTGTCCCAGCTGAAAACATCCCAGTTACAGAATACAGGTAACAAGCTCAACACCAGCTTCAAAACATAAGCTGTCCCAGCTGAAAACATCCCAGTTACAGAATACAGGTAACAAGCTCAACACCAGCTTCAAAACATAAGCTGTCCCAGCTGAAAACATCCCAGTTACAGAATACAGGTAACAAGCTCAACACCAGCTTCAAAACATAAGCTGTCCCAGCTGAAAACATCCCAGTTACAGAATACAGGTAACAAGCTCAACACCAGCTTCACAACATAAGCTGTCCCAGCTGAAAACATCCCAGTTACAGAATACAGGTAACAAGCTCAACACCAGCTTCAAAACATAAGCTGTCCCAGCTGAAAACATCCCAGTTACAGAATACAGGTAACAAGCTCAACACCAGCTTCAAAACATAAGCTGTCCCAGCTGAAAACATCCCAGTTACAGAATACAGGTAACAAGCTCAACACCAGCTTCAAAACATAAGCTGTCCCAGCTGAAAACATCCCAGTTACAGAATACAGGTAACAAGCTCAACACCAGCTTCAAAACATAAGCTGTCCCAGCTGAAAACATCCCAGTTACAGAATACAGGTAACAAGCTCAACACCAGCTTCAAAACATAAGCTGTCCCAGCTGAAAACATCCCAGTTACAGAATACAGGTAACAAGCTCAACACCAGCTTCAAAACATAAGCTGTCCCAGCTGAAAACATCCCAGTTACAGAATACAGGTAACAAGCTCAAAACCAGCTTCAAAACATAAGCTGTCCCACTGAAAACATCCCAGTTACAGAATACAGGTAACAAGCTCAACACCAGCTTCAAAACATAAGCTGTCCCAGCTGAAAACATCCCAGTTACAGAATACAGGTAACAAGCTCAACACCAGCTTCAAAACATAAGCTGTCCCAGCTGAAAACATCCCAGTTACAGAATACAGGTAACAAGCTCAACACCAGCTTCAAAACATAAGCTGTCCCAGCTGAAAACATCCCAGTTACAGAATACAGGTAACAAGCTCAACACCAGCTTCAAAACATAAGCTGTCCCAGCTGAAAACATCCCAGTTACAGAATACAGGTAACAAGCTCAACACCTGCTTCAAAACATAAGCTGTCCCAGCTGAAAACATCCCAGTTATAGAATACAGGTAACAAGCTCAACACCAGCTTCAAAACATAAGCTGTCCCAGCTGAAAACATCCCAGTTACAGAATACAGGTAACAAGCTAAACACCAGCTTCAAAACATAAGCTGCCCCAGCTGAAAACATCCCAGTTACAGAATACAGGTAACAAGCTCAACACCTGCTTCAAAACATAAGCTGTCCCAGGTGAAAACATCCCAGTTACAGAATACAAGTAACAAGCCCAACACCAGCTTCAAAACATAAGCTGTCCCAGCTGAAAACATCCCAGTTACAGAATACAGGTAACAAGCTCAACACCAGCTTCAAAACATAAGCTGTCCCAGCTGAAAACATCCCAGTTACAGAATACAGGTAACAAGCTCAACACCAGCTTCAAAACATAAGCTGTCCCAGCTGAAAACATCCCAGTTACAGAATACAGGTAACAAGCTCAACACCAGCTTCAAAACATAAGCTGTCCCAGCTGAAAACATCCCAGTAACAGAATACAGGTAACAAGCTCAACACCAGCTTCAAAACATAAGCTGTCCCAGCTGAAAACATCCCAGTTACAGAATACAGGTAACAAGCTCAACACCAGCTTCAAAACATAAGCTGTCCCAGCTGAAAACATCCCAGTTACAGAATACAGGTAACAAGCTCAACACCAGCTTCAAAACATAAGCTGTCCCAGCTGAAAACATCCCAGTTACAGAATACAGGTAACAAGCTCAACACCAGCTTCAAAACATAAGCTGCCCCAGCTGAAAACATCCCAGTTACAGAATACAGGTAACAAGCTCAACACCAGCTTCAAAACATAAGCTGTCCCAGCTGAAAACATCCCAGTTACAGAATACAGGTAACAAGCTCAACACCAGCTTCAAAACATAAGCTGTCCCAGCTGAAAACATCCCAGTTACAGAATACAGGTAACAAGCTCAACACCAGCTTCAAAACATAAGCTGTCCCAGCTGAAAACATCCCAGTTACAGAATACAGGTAACAAGCTCAACACCAGCTTCAAAACATAAGCTGTCCCAGCTGAAAACATCCCAGTTACAGAATACAGGTAACAAGCTCAACACCAGCTTCAAAACATAAGCTGTCCCAGCTGAAAACATCCCAGTTACAGAATACAGGTAACAAGCTCAACACCAGCTTCAAAACATAAGCTGTCCCAGCTGAAAACATCCCAGTTACAGAATACAGGTAACAAGCTCAACACCTGCTTCAAAACATAAGCTGTCCCAGCTGAAAACATCCCAGTTACAGAATACAGGTAACATGCTCAACACCAGCTTCAAAACATAAGCTGTCCCAGCTGAAAACATCCCAGTTACAGAATACAGGTAACAAGCTCAACACCAGCTTCAAAACATAAGCTGTCCCAGCTGAAAACATCCCAGTTACAGAATACAGGTAACAAGCTCAACACCAGCTTCAAAACATAAGCTGTCCCAGCTGAAAACATCCCAGTTACAGAATACAGGTAACAAGCTCAACACCAGCTTCAAAACATAAGCTGTCCCAGCTGAAAACATCCCAGTTACAGAATACAGGTAACAAGCTCAACACCAGCTTCAAAACATAAGCTGTCCCAGCTGAAAACATCCCAGTTACAGAATACAGGTAACAAGCTCAACACCAGCTTCAAAACATAAGCTGTCCCAGCTGAAAACATCCCAGTTACAGAATACAGGCAACAAGCTCAACACCAGCTTCAAAACATAAGCTGTCCCAGCTAAAAACATCCCAGTTACAGAATACAGGTAACAAGCTCAACACCAGCTTCAAAACATAAGCTGTCCCAGCTGAAAACATCCCAGTTACAGAATACAGGTAACAAGCTCAACACCAGCTTCAAAACATAAGCTGTCCCAGCTGAAAACATCCCAGTTACAGAATACAGGTAACAAGCTCAACACCAGCTTCAAAACATAAGCTGTCCCAGCTGAAAACATCCCAGTTACAGAATACAGGTAACAAGCTCAACACCAGCTTCACAACATAAGCTGTCCCAGCTGAAAACATCCCAGTTACAGAATACAGGTAACAAGCTCAACACCAGCTTCAAAACATAAGCTGTCCCAGCTGAAAACATCCCAGTTACAGAATACAGGTAACAAGCTCAACACCAGCTTCAAAACATAAGCTGTCCCAGCTGAAAACATCCCAGTTACAGAATACAGGTAACAAGCTCAACACCAGCTTCAAAACATAAGCTGTCCCAGCTGAAAACATCCCAGTTACAGAATACAGGTAACAAGCTCAACACCAGCTTCAAAACATAAGCTGTCCCAGCTGAAAACATCCCAGTTACAGAATACAGGTAACAAGCTCAACACCAGCTTCAAAACATAAGCTGTCCCAGCTGAAAACATCCCAGTTACAGAATACAGGTAACAAGCTCAACACCAGCTTCAAAACATAAGCTGTCCCAGCTGAAAACATCCCAGTTACAGAATACAGGTAACAAGCTCAACACCAGCTTCAAAACATAAGCTGTCCCAGCTGAAAACATCCCAGTTACAGAATACAGGTAACAAGCTCAACACCAGCTTCAAAACATAAGCTGTCCCAGCTGAAAACATCCCAGTTACAGAATACAGGTAACAAGCTCAACACCAGCTTCAAAACATAAGCTGTCCCAGCTGAAAACATCCCAGTTACAGAATACAGGTAACAAGCTCAACACCAGCTTCACAACATAAGCTGTCCCAGCTGAAAACATCCCAGTTACAGAATACAGGTAACAAGCTCAACACCAGCTTCAAAACATAAGCTGTCCCAGCTGAAAACATCCCAGTTACAGAATACAGGTAACAAGCTCAACACCAGCTTCAAAACATAAGCTGTCCCAGCTGAAAACATCCCAGTTACAGAATACAGGTAACAAGCTCAACACCAGCTTCAAAACATAAGCTGTCCCAGCTGAAAACATCCCAGTTACAGAATACAGGTAACAAGCTCAACACCAGCTTCAAAACATAAGCTGTCCCAGCTGAAAACATCCCAGTTACAGAATACAGGTAACAAGCTCAACACCAGCTTCAAAACATAAGCTGTCCCAGCTGAAAACATCCCAGTTACAGAATACAGGTAACAAGCTCAACACCAGCTTCAAAACATAAGCTGTCCCAGCTGAAAACATCCCAGTTACAGAATACAGGTAACAAGCTCAACACCAGCTTCAAAACATAAGCTGTCCCAGCTGAAAACATCCCAGTTACAGAATACAGGTAACAAGCTCAACACCAGCTTCAAAACATAAGCTGTCCCAGCTGAAAACATCCCAGTTACAGAATACAGGTAACAAGCTCAACACCAGCTTCAAAACATAAGCTGTCCCAGCTGAAAACATCCCAGTTACAGAATACAGGTAACAAGCTCAACACCAGCTTCAAAACACAAGCTGTCCCAGCTGAAAACATCCCAGTTACAGAATACAGGTAACAAGCTCAACACCAGCTTCAAAACATAAGCTGTCCCAGCTGAAAACATCCCAGTTACAGAATACAGGTAACAAGCTCAACACCAGCTTCACAACATAAGCTGTCCCAGCTGAAAACATCCCAGTTACAGAATACAGGTAACAAGCTCAACACCAGCTTCAAAACATAAGCTGTCCCAGCTGAAAACATCCCAGTTACAGAATACAGGTAACAAGCTCAACACCAGCTTCAAAACATAAGCTGTCCCAGCTGAAAACATCCCAGTTACAGAATACAGGTAACAAGCTCAACACCAGCTTCAAAACATAAGCTGTCCCAGCTGAAAACATCCCAGTTACAGAATACAGGTAACAAGCTCAACACCAGCTTCACAACATAAGCTGTCCCAGCTGAAAACATCCCAGTTACAGAATACAGGTAACAAGCTCAACACCAGCTTCAAAACATAAGCTGTCCCAGCTGAAAACATCCCAGTTACAGAATACAGGTAACAAGCTCAACACCAGCTTCACAACATAAGCTGTCCCAGCTGAAAACATCCCAGTTACAGAATACAGGTAACAAGCTCAACACCAGCTTCAAAACATAAGCTGTCCCAGCTGAAAACATCCCAGTTACAGAATACAGGTAACAAGCTCAACACCAGCTTCAAAACATAAGCTGTCCCAGCTGAAAACATCCCAGTTACAGAATACAGGTAACAAGCTCAACACCAGCTTCAAAACATAAGCTGTCCCAGCTGAAAACATCCCAGTTACAGAATACAGGTAACAAGCTCAACACCAGCTTCAAAACATAAGCTGTCCCAGCTGAAAACATCCCAGTTACAGAATACAGGTAACAAGCTCAACACCAGCTTCAAAACATAAGCTGTCCCAGCTGAAAACATCCCAGTTACAGAATACAGGTAACAAGCTCAACACCAGCTTCAAAACATAAGCTGTCCCAGCTGAAAACATCCCAGTTACAGAATACAGGTAACAAGCTCAACACCAGCTTCAAAACATAAGCTGTCCCAGCTGAAAACATCCCAGTTACAGAATACAGGTAACAAGCTCAACACCAGCTTCAAAACATAAGCTGTCCCAGCTGAAAACATCCCAGTTACAGAATACAGGTAACAAGCTCAACACCAGCTTCAAAACATAAGCTGTCCCAGCTGAAAACATCCCAGTTACAGAATACAGGTAACAAGCTCAACACCAGCTTCAAAACATAAGCTGTCCCAGCTGAAAACATCCCAGTTACAGAATACAGGTAACAAGCTCAACACCAGCTTCAAAACATAAGCTGTCCCAGCTGAAAACATCCCAGTTACAGAATACAGGTAACAAGCTCAACACCAGCTTCAAAACATAAGCTGTCCCAGCTGAAAACATCCCAGTTACAGAATACAGGTAACAAGCTCAACACCAGCTTCAAAACATAAGCTGTCCCAGCTGAAAACATCCCAGTTACAGAATACAGGTAACAAGCTCAACACCAGCTTCAAAACATAAGCTGCCCCAGCTGAAAACATCCCAGTTACAGAATACAGGTAACAAGCTCAACACCAGCTTCAAAACATAAGCTGTCCCAGCTGAAAACATCCCAGTTACAGAATACAGGTAACAAGCTCAACACCAGCTTCAAAACATAAGCTGTCCCAGCTGAAAACATCCCAGTTACAGAATACAGGTAACAAGCTCAACACCAGCTTCAAAACATAAGTTGTCCCAGCTGAAAACATCCCAGTTACAGAATACAGGTAACAAGCTCAACACCAGCTTCAAAACATAAGCTGTCCCAGCTGAAAACATCCCAGTTACAGAATACAGGTAACAAGCTCAACACCAGCTTCAAAACATAAGCTGTCCCAGCTGAAAACATCCCAGTTACAGAATACAGGTAACAAGCTCAACACCAGCTTCAAAACATAAGCTGTCCCAGCTGAAAACATCCCAGTTACAGAATACAGGTAACAAGCTCAACACCAGCTTCAAAACATAAGCTGTCCCAGCTGAAAACATCCCAGTTACAGAATACAGGTAACAAGCTCAACACCAGCTTCAAAACATAAGCTGTCCCAGCTGAAAACATCCCAGTTACAGAATACAGGTAACAAGCTCAACACCAGCTTCAAAACATAAGCTGTCCCAGCTGAAAACATCCCACTTACAGAATACAGGTAACAAGCTAAACACCAGCTCCAAAACATAAGCTGTCCCAGCTGAAAACATCCCAGTTACAGAATACAGGTAACAAGCTCAACACCAGCTTCAAAACATAAGCTGTCCCAGCTGAAAACATCCCAGTTACAGAATACAGGTAACAAGCTCAACACCAGCTTCAAAACATAAGCTGTCCCAGCTGAAAACATCCCAGTTACAGAATACAGGTAACAAGCTCAACACCAGCTTCAAAACATAAGCTGTCCCAGCTGAAAACATCCCAGTTACAGAATACAGGTAACAAGCTCAACACCAGCTTCACAACATAAGCTGTCCCAGCTGAAAACATCCCAGTTACAGAATACAGGTAACAAGCTCAACACCAGCTTCAAAACATAAGCTGTCCCAGCTGAAAACATCCCAGTTACAGAATACAGGTAACAAGCTCAACACCAGCTTCAAAACATAAGCTGTCCCAGCTGAAAACATCCCAGTTACAGAATACAGGTAACAAGCTCAACACCAGCTTCAAAACATAAGCTGTCCCAGCTGAAAACATCCCAGTTACTGAATACAGGTAACAAGCTCAACACCAGCTTCAAAACACAAGCTGTCCCAGCTGAAAACATCAAAGTTACAGAATACAGGTAACATGCTCAACACCAGCTTCACAACACAAGCTGTCCCAGCTGAAAACATCCCAGTTACAGAATACAGGTAACAAGCTCAACACCAGCTTCAAAACATAAGCTGTCCCAGCTGAAAACATCCCAGTTACAGAATACAGGTAGCAAGCTCAACACCAGCTTCAAAACATAAGCTGTCCCAGCTGAAAACATCCCAGTTACAGAATACAGGTAACAAGCTCAACACCAGCTTCAAAACATAAGCTGTCCCAGCTGAAAACATCCCAGTTACAGAATACAGGTAACAAGCTCAACACCAGCTTCAAAACATAAGCTGTCCCAGCTGAAAACATCCCAGTTACAGAATACAGGTAACAAGCTCAACACCAGCTTCAAAACATAAGCTGTCCCAGCTGAAAACATCCCAGTTACAGAATACAGGTAACAAGCTCAACACCAGCTTCAAAACATAAGCTGTCCCAGCTGAAAACATCCCAGTTACAGAATACAGGTAACAAGCACAACACCAGCTTCAAAACATAAGCTGTCCCAGCTGAAAACATCCCAGTTACAGAATACAGGTAACAAGCTCAACACCAGCTTCAAAACATAAGCTGTCCCAGCTGAAAACATCCCAGTTACAGAATACAGGTAACAAGCTCAACACCAGCTTCAAAACATAAGCTGTCCCAGCTGAAAACATCCCAGTTACAGAATACAGGTAACAAGCTCAACACCAGCTTCAAAACATAAGCTGTCCCAGCTGAAAACATCCCAGTTACAGAATACAGGTAACAAGCTCAACACCAGCTTCAAAACATAAGCTGTCCCAGCTGAAAACATCCCAGTTACAGAATACAGCTAACAAGCTCAACACCAGCTTCACAACATAAGCTGTCCCAGCTGAAAACATCCCAGTTACAGAATACAGGTAACAAGCTCAACACCAGCTTCAAAACATACGCTGTCCCAGCTGAAAACATCCCAGTTACAGAATACAGGTAACAAGCTCAACACCAGCTTCAAAACATAAGCTGTCCCAGCTGAAAACATCCCAGTTACAGAATACAGGTAACAAGCTCAACACCAGCTTCAAAACATAAGCTGTCCCAGCTGAAAACATCCCAGTTACAGAATACAGGTAACAAGCTCAACACCAGCTTCAAAACATAAGCTGTCCCAGCTGAAAACATCCCAGTTACAGAATACAGGTAACAAGCTCAACACCAGCTTCAAAACATAGCTGTCCCAGCTGAAAACATCCCAGTTACAGAATACAGGTAACAAGCTCAACACCAGCTTCAAAACATAAGCTGTCCCAGCTGAAAACATCCCAGTTACAGAATACAGGTAACAAGCTCAACACCAGCTTCAAAACATAAGCTGTCCCAGCTGAAAACATCCCAGTTACAGAATACAGGTAACAAGCTCAACACCAGCTTCAAAACATAAGCTGTCCCAGCTGAAAACATCCCAGTTACAGAATACAGGTAACAAGCTCAACACCAGCTTCAAAACATAAGCTGTCCCAGCTGAAAACATCCCAGTTACAGAATACAGGTAACAAGCTCAACACCAGCTTCAAAACATAAGCTGTCCCAGCTGAATACATCCCAGTTACAGAATACAGGTAACAAGCTCAACACCAGCTTCAAAACACAAGCTGTCCCAGCTGAAAACATCCCAGTTACAGAATACAGGTAACAAGCTCAACACCAGCTTCAAAACATAAGCTGTCCCAGCTGAAAACATCCCAGTTACAGAATACAGGCAACAAGCTCAACACCAGCTTCAAAACATAAGCTGTCCCAGCTGAAAACATCCCAGTTACAGAATACAGGTAACAAGCTCAACACCAGCTTCAAAACATAAGCTGTCCCAGCTGAAAACATCCCAGTTACAGAATACAGGTAACAAGCTCAACACCAGCTTCAAAACATAAGCTGTCCCAGCTGAAAACATCCCAGTTACAGAATACAGGTAACAAGCTCAACACCAGCTTCAAAACATAAGCTGTCCCAGCTGAAAACATCCCAGTTACAGAATACAGGTAACAAGCTCAACACCAGCTTCACAACATAAGCTGTCCCAGCTGAAAACATCCCAGTTACAGAATACAGGTAACAAGCTCAACACCAGCTTCAAAACATAAGCTGTCCCAGCTGAAAACATCCCAGTTACAGAATACAGGTAACAAGCTCAACACCAGCTTCAAAACATAAGCTGTCCCAGCTGAAAACATCCCAGTTACAGAATACAGGTAACAAGCTCAACACCAGCTTCAAAACATAAGCTGTCCCAGCTGAAAACATCCCAGTTACAGAATACAGGTAACAAGCTCAACACCAGCTTCAGAACATAAGCTGTCCCAGCTGCAAACATCCCAGTTACAGAATACAGGTAACAAGCTCAACACCAGCTTCAAAACATAAGCTGTCCCAGCTGAAAACATCCCAGTTACAGAATACAGGTAACAAGCTCAACACCAGCTTCAAAACATAAGCTGTCCCAGCTGAAAACATCCCAGTTACAGAATACAGGTAACAAGCTCAACACCAGCTTCAAAACATAAGCTGTCCCAGCTGAAAACATCCCAGTTACAGAATACAGGTAACAAGCTCAACACCAGCTTCAAAACATAAGCTGTCCCAGCTGAAAACATCCCAGTTACAGAATACAGGTAACAAGCTAAACACCAGCTTCAAAACATAAGCTGTCCCAGCTGAAAACATCCCAGTTACAGAATACAGGTAACAAGCTCAACACCAGCTTCAAAACATAAGCTGTCCCAGCTGAAAACATCCCAGTTACAGAATACAGGTAACAAGCTCAACACCAGCTTCAAAACATAAGCTGTCCCAGCTGAAAACATCCCAGTTACAGAATACAGGTAACAAGCTCAACACCAGCTTCAAAACATAAGCTGTCCCAGCTGAAAACATCCCAGTTACAGAATACAGGTAACAAGCTCAACACCAGCTTCAAAACATAAGCTGTCCCAGCTGAAAACATCCCAGTTACAGAATACAGGTAACAAGCTCAACACCAGCTTCAAAACATAAGCTGTCCCAGCTGAAAACATCCCAGTTACAGAATACAGGTAACAAGCTCAACACCAGCTTCAAAACATAAGCTGTCCCAGCTGAAAACATCCCAGTTACAGAATACAGGTAACAAGCTAAACACCAGCTTCAAAACATAAGCTGTCCCAGCTGAAAACATCCCAGTTACAGAATACAGGTAACAAGCTCAACACCAGCTTCAAAACATAAGCTGTCCCAGCTGAAAACATCCCAGTTACAGAATACAGGTAACAAGCTCAACACCAGCTTCAAAACATAAGCTGTCCCAGCTGAAAACATCCCAGTTACAGAATACAGGTAACAAGCTCAACACCAGCTTCACAACATAAGCTGTCCCAGCTGAAAACATCCCAGTTACACAATACAGGTAACAAGCTCAACACCAGCTTCAAAACACAAGCTGTCCCAGCTGAAAACATCCCAGTTACAGAATACAGGTAACAAGCTCAACACCAGCTTCAAAACATAAGCTGTCCCAGCTGAAAATATCCCAGTTACAGAATACAGGTAACATGCTCAACACCAGCTTCAAAACATAAGCTGTCCCAGCTGAAAACATCCCAGTTACTGAATACAGGTAACAAGCTCAACACCAGCTTCAAAAGATAAGCTGTCCCAGCTGAAAACATCCCAGTTACAGAATACAGGTAACATGCTCAACACCAGCTTCAAAACATAAGCTGTCCCAGCTCAAAACATCCCAGTTACAGAATACAGGTAACAAGCTCAACACCAGCTTCAAAACATAAGCTGTCCCAGCTGAAAACATCCCAGTTACAGAATACAGGTAACAAGCTCAACACCAGCTTCAAAACATAAGCTGTCCCAGCTGAAAACATCCCAGTTACAGAATACAGGTAACAAGCTCAACACCAGCTTCAAAACATAAGCTGTCCCAGCTGAAAACATCCCAGTTACAGAATACAGGTAACAAGCTCAACACCAGCTTCAAAACATAAGCTGTCCCAGCTGAAAACATCCCAGTTACAGAATACAGGTAACATGCTCAACACCAGCTTCAAAACATAAGCTGTCCCAGCTGAAAACATCCCAGTTACAGAATACAGGTAACAAGCTCAACACCAGCTTCAAAACATAAGCTGTCCCAGCTGAAAACATCCCAGTTACAGAATACAGGTAACAAGCTCAACACCAGCTTCAAAACATAAGCTGTCCCAGCTGAAAACATCCCAGTTACAGAATACAGGTAACAAGCTCAACACCAGCTTCAA
Source organism: Protopterus annectens (assembly GCF_019279795.1). NCBI lineage: Eukaryota > Metazoa > Chordata > Ceratodontiformes > Protopteridae > Protopterus > Protopterus annectens. The sequence continues at coordinate 1,437,873,485 of NC_056743.1, read as the reverse complement.
AACATAAGCTGTCCCAGCTGAAAACATCCCAGTTACAGAATACAGGTAACAAGCTCAACACCAGCTTCAAAACATAAGCTGTCCCAGCTGAAAACATCCCAGTTACAGAATACAGGTAACAAGCACAACACCAGCTTCAAAACATAAGCTGTCCCAGCTGAAAACATCCCAGTTACAGAATACAGGTAACAAGCACAACACCAGCTTCAAAACATAAGCTGTCCCAGCTGAAAACATCCCAGTTACAGAATACAGGTAACAAGCTCAACACCAGCTTCAAAACATAAGCTGTCCCAGCTGAAAACATCCCAGTTACAGAATACAGGTAACAAGCTCAACACCAGCTTCAAAACATAAGCTGTCCCAGCTGAAAACATCCCAGTTACAGAATACAGGTAACAAGCTCAACACCAGCTTCAAAACATAAGCTGTCCCAGCTGAAAACATCCCAGTTACAGAATACAGGTAACAAGCTCAACACCAGCTTCAAAACATAAGCTGTCCCAGCTGAAAACATCCCAGTTACAGAATACAGGTAACAAGCTCAACACCAGCTTCAAAAGATAAGCTGTCCCAGCTGAAAATATCCCAGTTACAGAATACAGGTAACAAGCTCAACACCAGCTTCAAAACATAAGCTGTCCCAGCTGAAAACATCCCAGTTACAGAATACAGGTAACAAGCTCAACACCAGCTTCAAAACATAAGCTGTCCCAGCTGAAAACATCCCAGTTACAGAATACAGGTAACAAGCTCAACACCAGCTTCAAAACATAAGCTGTCCCAGCTGAAAACATCCCAGTTACAGAATACAGGTAACAAGCTCAACACCAGCTTCACAACATAAGCTGTCCCAGCTGAAAACATCCCAGTTACAGAATACAGGTAACAAGCTCAACACCAGCTTCAAAACATAAGCTGTCCCAGCTGAAAACATCCCAGTTACAGAATACAGGTAACAAGCTCAACACCAGCTTCAAAACATAAGCTGTCCCAGCTGAAAACATCCCAGTTACAGAATACAGGTAACAAGCTCAACACCAGCTTCAAAACATAAGCTGTCCCAGCTGAAAACATCCCAGTTACAGAATACAGGTAACAAGCTCAACACCAGCTTCAAAACATAAGCTGTCCCAGCTGAAAACATCCCAGTTACAGAATACAGGTAACAAGCTCAACACCAGCTTCAAAACATAAGCTGTCCCAGCTGAAAACATCCCAGTTACAGAATACAGGTAACAAGCTCAACACCAGCTTCAAAACACAAGCTGTCCCAGCTGAAAACATCCCAGTTACAGAATACAGGTAACAAGCTCAACACCAGCTTCAAAACATAAGCTGTCCCAGCTGAAAACATCCCAGTTACAGAATACAGGTAACAAGCTCAACACCAGCTTCAAAACATAAGCTGTCCCAGCTGAAAACATCCCAGTTACAGAATACAGGTAACAAGCTCAACACCAGCTTCAAAACATAAGCTGTCCCAGCTGAAAACATCCCAGTTACAGAATACAGGTAACAAGCTCAACACCAGCTTCAAAACATAAGCTGTCCCAGCTGAAAACATCCCAGTTACAGAATACAGGTAACAAGCTCAACACCAGCTTCACAACATAAGCTGTCCCAGCTGAAAACATCCCAGTTACAGAATACAGGTAACAAGCTCAACACCAGCTTCAAAACATAAGCTGTCCCAGCTGAAAACATCCCAGTTACAGAATACAGGTAACAAGCTCAACACCAGCTTCAAAACATAAGCTGTCCCAGCTGAAAACATCCCAGTTACAGAATACAGGTAACAAGCTCAACACCAGCTTCAAAACATAAGCTGTCCCAGCTGAAAACATCCCAGTTACAGAATACAGGTAACAAGCTCAACACCAGCTTCAAAACATAAGCTGTCCCAGCTGAAAACATCCCAGTTACAGAATACAGGTAACAAGCTCAACACCAGCTTCAAAACATAAGCTGTCCCAGCTGAAAACATCCCAGTTACAGAATACAGGTAACAAGCACAACACCAGCTTCAAAACATAAGCTGTCCCAGCTGAAAACATCCCAGTTACAGAATACAGGTAACAAGCTCAACACCAGCTTCAAAACATAAGCTGTCCCAGCTGAAAACATCCCAGTTACAGAATACAGGTAACAAGCTCAACACCAGCTTCAAAACATAAGCTGTCCCAGCTGAAAACATCCCAGTTACAGAATACAGGTAACAAGCTCAACACCAGCTTCAAAACATAAGCTGTCCCAGCTGAAAACATCCCAGTTACAGAATACAGGTAACATGCTCAACACCAGCTTCAAAACATAAGCTGTCCCAGCTGAAAACATCCCAGTTACAGAATACAGGTAACATGCTCAACACCAGCTTCAAAACATAAGCTGTCCCAGCTGAAAACATCCCAGTTACAGAATACAGGTAACAAGCTCAACACCAGCTTCACAACATAAGCTGTCCCAGCTGAAAACATCCCAGTTACAGAATACAGGTAACATGCTCAACACCAGCTTCAAAACATAAGCTGTCCCAGCTGAAAACATCCCAGTTACAGAATACAGGTAACATGCTCAACACCAGCTTCAAAACATAAGCTGTCCCAGCTGAAAACATCCCAGTTACAGAATACAGGTAACAAGCACAACACCAGCTTCAAAACACAAGCTGTCCCAGCTGAAAACATCCCAGTTACAGAATACAGGTAACAAGCACAACACCAGCTTCACAACATAAGCTGTCCCAGCTGAAAACATCCCAGTTACAGAATACAGGTAACAAGCTCAACACCAGCTTCAAAACACAAGCTGTCCCAGCTGAAAACATCCCAGTTACAGAATACAGGTAACAAGCACAACACCAGCTTCACAACATAAGCTGTCCCAGCTGAAAACATCCCAGTTACAGAATACAGGTAACAAGCTCAACACCAGCTTCACAACATAAGCTGTCCCAGCTGAAAACATCCCAGTTACAGAATACAGGTAACAAGCTCAACACCAGCTTCAAAACATAAGCTGTCCCAGCTGAAAACATCCCAGTTACAGAATACAGGTAACAAGCCCAACACCAGCTTCAAAACATAAGCTGTCCCAGCTGAAAACATCCCAGTTACAGAATACAGGTAACATGCCCAACACCAGCTTCACAACATAAGCTGTCCCAGCTGAAAACATCCCAGTTACAGAATACAGGTAACATGCTCAACACCAGCTTCAAAACACAAGCTGTCCCAGCTGAAAACATCCCAGTTACAGAATACAGGTAACAAGCTCAACACCAGCTTCACAACATAAGCTGTCCCAGCTGAAAACATCCCAGTTACAGAATACAGGTAGCAAGCTAAACACCAGCTTCAAAACATAAGCTGTCCCAGCTGAAAACATCCCAGTTACAGAATACAGGTAACAAGCTCAACACCAGCTTCACAACATAAGCTGTCCCAGCTGAAAACATCCCAGTTACAGAATACAGGTAACATGCTCAACACCAGCTTCACAACATAAGCTGTCCCAGCTGAAAACATCCCAGTTACAGAATACAGGTAACAAGCTCAACACCAGCTTCACAACATAAGCTGTCCCAGCTGAAAACATCCCAGTTACAGAATACAGGTAACAAGCTAAACACCAGCTTCAAAACATAAGCTGTCCCAGCTGAAAACATCCCAGTTACAGAATACAGGTAACATGCTCAACACCAGCTTCAAAACATAAGCTGTCCCAGCTGAAAACATCCCAGTTACAGAATACAGGTAACAAGCACAACACCAGCTTCAAAACACAAGCTGTCCCAGCTGAAAACATCCCAGTTACTGAATACAGGTAACAAGCACAACACCAGCTTCACAACATAAGCTGTCCCAGCTGAAAACATCCCAGTTACAGAATACAGGTAACATGCTCAACACCAGCTTCACAACATAAGCTGTCCCAGCTGAAAACATCCCAGTTACAGAATACAGGTAACAAGCACAACACCAGCTTCAAAACACAAGCTGTCCCAGCTGAAAACATCCCAGTTACTGAATACAGGTAACAAGCACAACACCAGCTTCACAACATAAGCTGTCCCAGCTGAAAACATCCCAGTTACAGAATACAGGTAACAAGCTAAACACCAGCTTCACAACATAAGCTGTCCCAGCTGAAAACATCCCAGTTACAGAATACAGGTAACATGCTCAACACCAGCTTCACAACATAAGCTGTCCCAGCTGAAAACATCCCAGTTACAGAATACAGGTAACAAGCACAACACCAGCTTCACAACATAAGCTGTCCCAGCTGAAAACATCCCAGTTACAGAATACAGGTAACAAGCTCAACACCAGCTTCAAAACATAGCTGTCCCAGCTGAAAACATCCCAGTTACAGAATACAGGTAACAAGCCCAACACCAGCTTCAAAACATAAGCTGTCCCAGCTGAAAACATCCCAGTTACAGAATACAGGTAACATGCCCAACACCAGCTTCAAAACATAAGCTGTCCCAGCTGAAAACATCCCAGTTACAGAATACAGGTAACATGCCCAACACCAGCTTCACAACATAGCTGTCCCAGCTGAAAACATCCCAGTTACAGAATACAGGTAACAAGCTCAACACCAGCTTCACAACATAAGCTGTCCCAGCTGAAAACATCCCAGTTACAGAATACAGGTAGCAAGCTAAACACCAGCTTCAAAACATAAGCTGTCCCAGCTGAAAACATCCCAGTTAAAGAATACAGGTAACAAGCTCAACACCAGCTTCAAAACACAAGCTGTCCCAGCTGAAAACATCCCAGTTATATTTATCCTGCAGCATTACTGTCCACTCTGAAATATGTTAATACAGCAGCTGAGGTAGCGATTGTTTTCCTCACCCCAGACAAGTCTTTCACTCCAACTAATCCCTTTAGACAACTAACTACAGTAAACATCAAATCTATCTTGAGCTATGGAAACTAAATGTCTGCTATATCAGCCTTGTTTGTAATACGCTACTTTTTTTCTCCTTGAACTTCCAGTGAAAAATAGGCTTTGTGCATTTGAAGTATTCCAACCATTAGATTTAAATAAGTACGTCTTTTTCTCCTTTCTCTATGGGCCTCCGCACTAACTTGCATTCAAGCCCTAACACATCCCCTGCTTCATCCTGTCTGGCCAGATTCTTCTTTTTCTCTGCTACTTTCTTTACAAATAGTGTCTGCATCAATTGTCTGCAGTTTTTTTTTTTTACTCATACCAGCATGCGCCCACTCATGTTATTTACCAATCACACTTTGTTTCATATATCTTATTTTAGAAATCATCCTTTTTGCTCTTGCCAGACTATTGTGTTTTTTCAACTCCATTTATGGCAGTAGTGCATACATTTGAGGTGCAATGACAATCTTTGCTTATACTTAATTTCTCTTTGTGGTAACCATATCTTTTAGCCACTACTTTGTGTCTGTTCTGTCTCAGGTTGTGGACAAAATAAATGTGTATAGTACTAGAGAAGATGTCTTTCAAACTCTCACATAATACAGAAACACTGCTTGCCCGTCGACATTCTGATCCCTCCTCTTCCTGTACTAGATTTGCATTTAATCTATTCTGTAGCTTTTCGACAGTATTCTAAGTAACAAAAGTTATGACAATTTTGTTACAGGTTAAGTATTTACTGGGAAATAGTGGAAGTTTACAGCTTAATGAAGAAAATCCACACTGGGTTGAAATCATTACCTGCTCAAATACACTATAATCACATAATACGCTCTGCTGTGTTACTCAGAAATACTAACAAAATAGTTAGCAGGCATGTCAAAAGAGTAAGAAAATCTCTGTGGTGCTACACAGTGGGTATATATCTCTCACTTCCAAAACTACAGCTCTTCTTTATTCACTTTCTGCAATACTCTTACTCAACCACAGTCCCTCTCAGGGTGATTACTTGTCACCATGTGACTTTGGACTATTTCTGTCTCAATTGTTACAGTCTGGGCTGCTGTTACCTTATTAAGGATCTTAGTCGCTTCATGGGCCTCTGCAGTGTTCAGTATTTTGTGGCTAGTGGTGACCTCAATGGAGGGATGTATCATTTTCTGGATGCTGTGATCTGTAATGTGAAAAAAAAAAAAAAATTATATATATATATATATATATATATATATATATATATATATATATATATATATATATATATATGTATATATATATATATATACATATATATATATATATGTATATATATATATATGTATATATATATATATATATATATATCTGTCTGTTGCTTTGCTAGGGACGGCTTGCACCTGTCACCCCTGGGTTTTCGAATACTGGCCAAGGCAAGGCTCAAAAGACAAACCCACCTCCTTAGACAACATAAGGAAAAAGAAACTAAGGGTAATGCTGCTCAACGCCAGAAGTCTAAACCTCAAGATGCATGCACTCTAGGCTCTCCTCAGTATGGAGAATATCGATGTCTGTGCAGTAACAGAAACCTGGTTCAAGGCTCCCGAGAGCACCCCAGCACTACCAGGCTATACCTCATACCATGCTTTTCAGCCCCAAAACTCGGACCGAACTACAAGAGGAGAGGGAGTATCCATATTCATCAAAGATACCCATACCTCCAGGCTAGTGGCACTGCACGAAGCATCTGAGACCATCCATGTGCAACTAACAGTGGGCAAAACTGCCTTCCAGTTTGTAGCCTGCTACAGACCACCCTCCCAAACTCAGGAACCCCACTCGGCTTTCCTGAAGACACTGGAGAATATGAAGGTCTCTCCAAACACCATTATATTGGGTGACTTTAACTACCCAAACATAGACTGGGAGCACTACTCAAGCCCCAACACCCTAGCCCAACGGTTCCTAGAATTTATAAACTCAAATGCTATGGAACAACTGGTCATCACTCCCACAAGAGGGGAAAACATATTGGACCTGATCATCACCAACATGGGGACTCTATGTTCCATACCAGAGGTATACCCCTCATTGGTAAGATCTGACCATAAATTAATCACTATGGACATCCATATCCCATCCCCACCCCCAGCAAAGAAAACCACAGTCAAAAACGTCTCAAAAGCAAACTTCCCACTTCTAAAAACCGAGGTGGAATCCTTCAAAGCCCCAGGGTCAGTGAAAAATACGGCCCAAACCGCAGAATCCTTTACAAACGCATTCTATGGATACCTACCAGAATGCATGGATCATGCTATCCCAAATAAAACCAAGACACACTCCTCCAAAGGCAGGAGACCTGTCTGGTGGACCCCGGCCATAAATAAGCTGTACAACTGAAGGAGGAAGCTACTACATGATAGAGCAAAATCCCTGAAATTGAAAGCAACTCTGATCAGTACTAGCAAGAAACTACGATCCCTCATAAAATCATCTAAGGCTAGCTTCAAAAGAAAAATTGCACAAGACGCTAAAGATAATCACAAGGCTTTCTTTAGTTATGTCAGAAACCTGGGTGGAAACTCCCAGATATGCTCTGAGTTCGTGCAAAATGACAAAAAATACACTGAACCCACAGACATTGCCAATATCCTGGTAGACAGGTTCAGTGCAAACTTCTCCCCCCCTCCCCCCAAATGAGCAAATGACTATCCCAACAGAGTGTAGCCTCCCTGACATCACAGATGCACAGGTGAGAGCTGCCCTCTTCAAAGCAAAAAACACAGCATCAATGGGACCGGACGGTGTCCCGGGCTGCATTTTACATGAGCTCCAAGAAGAACTGAACCCTCACTTAAAATCACTGTTCAGTCTCAGCCTTACAACAGGATATGTACCCAAAGAATGGCGTACAGCAACAGTGGTCCCACTCCATAAAGGTGGTGCAACAATGGACCCCGGAAACTATCGCCCTATAAGCCTAACTAGCCTGGTCTGCAAAGCTATGGAGCGTATCATCATGGAACTCATAAACCAAGACATTGGGAACCTCCAAACACTGGATCCTACCCAATTCGGCTATGTTAAGGGCAGATCTTGCCTCTTGAACCTGGTCAATTTCTTTGAAACAGTCACCAAGGCCATAGACGAAGGGAAGGTAGTCCACACAGCCTACCTTGACCTTGCAAAAGCCTTCGACACAATACCCCACTCGGGCATCATAAATAAGCTCACCAGCTTAAATATCAACCCCTATGTCACAAGATGGGTTGCAAACTGGCTTAGGGATAGAACCCACATGGTCAGAATTGCAGGTGCCATGTCAGACTCTAAACCAGTTACAAGTGGCGTCCCACAAGGCTCAGTCCTGGGACCTCTCTTGTTCGGTATATATTTCTCTGAGGTACAGGCTAACACAGGAGGACTATGGCTGACAAGTTTGCAGATGACTGCAAACTGGGGGCCATAATCGACTCACCGGCTGACACAAGCATCCTCCAAAAAGGTCTCACAGAGACGGATAACTGGTGCCAGAGCCATGGCCTAAAGCTAAATGCCAAAAGTGCATAGTCATCCCCTTTGGGAAAAACAAAGTGCCCACAAATTACCACATAGGTGGTAATCCATTAATCTGGAAGAAGTAATTAGGGATTTGGGGACCCAAGTAGATTGCAATCTCTCCTTTGACAATCACATTGCCAAAGTGGTTAGAAAGACATTCTATATAGCCCACCTTATCACGAAGGGGTTCACATCTAGATCAAGAGAGGTCATTGTGCCCCTCTACTCATCACTCATCGGGCCCATAATTGAATATAATGCCCCATTTGGGATGTACCTTACCCGACACCTGCTACAACTAGAAAGACCCCGAAAGTACCTCACCAAGAGGATCAAGGGACTCAAACAGATGCCCTACGCAGTTAGGCTAAAGAAACTCCATCTCTACTCAGTTGCTTACCGCCTACTCAGAGGCGATCTGTGCCTGACATATAAAGCCATGTCCAACCCAGAATTAATGGACATGCTCCACCTCAAGAAATCCAAATCCATCAGAACTACATGTTCCAGTGACTTAAACCTCAGCACAGAAATAAATAGAACATGCTGGAGGCTTCCCTCACTCTGGAACAAAATCCCAATCCATGTCAGACAGAGCCCCTCAATGACCCTCTTCAAGAAGAATCTTGACGTTTGGATGGGAGATCATAAATTTACCCCTGGGATCTCTTCTGTGTCACTGCTAGACACAGGCATGGTAAACTAACCTTAAATGGGCTATCTTCTGTGACCTATTATACAGAGGCACAGTCAACTAATCTAAGAAGGGTGGCGAAAGCCAAACACACTCTTGCTAGGCTTGTAAATGCCCTAGGGCAGATAGCCTAGTATCAACCTATGAACCTATATGTATATATATATATATATATATATATATATATATATATATATATGTGTGTGTGTGTGTGTATGTATATATTGGTCTATGTCAGATGACTGACTTTCAAAAACTCGAAAAAATATCAAAGAGACCATAAGATTGAGTTTCTGGGGAAAAAAAAAACACAAAAATCTACCTATTTTACTCTTTGCAGGGGGCAAGCCCCCTGCACCCCCAACTCCAAGATAATGCTACAGTGAGGAAATGGGCAAATTTCCCAGTCCTCATTGTACCATGATCTCCATTCAAAAGCTTCAGGTTGTCAAAAACTCAATCATATGGTCTCGACCATATGGAGTTCGAGTTTCTGAAAACTCGATCAATTGACAGGGACCTATATATATATATATATATATATATATATATATATATATATATATATATATATATAAAATATAGATATATACAGGTACACTGGTCCTAGGAATAAATGTTTGTATATCACAGTTGTGAATTTAGCATGTAATAAGTGCATCCCAGTCATCACTACCTTCTACATTCCACTCTTGTTTCAGTTATGATCTTTGTTTCTTTCCTTTCAACAGAATAAGCATATTAGCTATTCTGCTGAGCCCCTTCCTTTTGCCCCTGCAAAGCCACACAACACTGACCTTCATCACAGTCACAATACCCAATCCATTTGCAACAAATAGTCCATAATTATGTTGTCCAGTACATAGGAACCTTCAGATACTGGATCCAACCCAGTTTAGTTTTATCAAGGGCAGATCATGGCTACTCAACCTGCTGGACATCTTTGAGATGATCACCAAAGCAATGGTTGATGGCAAAATGATTCACACTGCCAACCTTGCCCTGACCAAGGCATCTGACACAATACCCTACTTGGACATTGTTGACAAACTCAGGAGGTTAAATATAAACCCTTATGTCTTCCAGCGGATAGCCAGTTTGCTCACAGATGGACCCAGGTAATTCGAAATGGGGAGCCTACCTCTGCCAAGAAGCATTCACAAGCAGAGTCCCTCAGGGATTAGTCCTGGGACAGCTCCTTTTTGGCATTTACTTCTGTAAAGTCAAGGCCAGTGTCAAAGGCTTCTGACTGACCAAGTTTGTAGACAACTGAAAATTAGGAGCAGTCATAGAATCCCCCACTGACACTAATGATCTCCAGGTATGGTTAACACAGACAAATAACTTATGTCATTACCATAGACTAAAACTAAATGCCAAGGAATGCATAATAGTATCCTTTAGGAAGTCATCTAGCCCTGGTATCCATCATAATGACAGCACACCACTGAGTCAACACAGTTGTCAGGGACTTGGAAACACATATAGACTGAAATCTAGACTTTAACCATTACATGTCTCCAACAGAGAGTAAATCATTCTGTGTTGAGTAATTTATAAACAAATGCATGCCATCTAGGTCCAAGGAGATCATAATTACACTGTATTCAGCATTCATCAGACCTATCATTGAGTACAATGCCCCTTTGGTATGTACCTAACCTGGCACATTCAAGAATTAGAATGTCCAGAGTGGTTCCTCACTAATAGAACACAAGCCATGAGCAATGTGTCTTATGTAGACTGCCCCAAAGCCCTATCCCTGTATTCTGCCTCCTACAAGCTGTTGAGTGGAGATCTACACATATCATACAAGGCATTGTCACACCCCAACCTGATGGATCTCCTGCATATTCATAAAACAAACAGCACCAGAATGACCCATTTTAAAGACTTAAACTTTGCCTGTGATATAAATAGAACTTGCTGGATAGACAGGTATGTATCCCAGAGACTACCCTTTCTCAGGAACAGGCTCCCCATCCATGTGAAGAAGAGTTTCTGCCTAACCCAATTCAAGTGTAACTTGGACAGTTGGATGGGAAACCAGAAATTCATTCCTGGTTTGGCACCTATGTCTCTAATGGATATAGGCAGCCTGTAAATGCTTCATCTCCCAAGCCCCTGCCTGTAAACGTTTCATCTCCCAAGGCTCTCTTTATACTTATCAAGGGTACCAGAACTTATCAGAGATTTGGGATGTATGACTAGACTTAAAAAGGTCCTTGTGGTCATTAGCATTGTACACACCTATGAACCTAAGGCAATCACTGTGCAATATAGCACAGTGCTGCTTAGTAAGCTCTGTGATAGACTACACTAAATAAAATTGTTCTGTTTATATTCATGTTTGTTATCTCAAAGTATATTATGCCCAAACACTTAGCCTAACTGTGTGAAAGTAACCATTATTTATACTCTGACCCAGTGTTCACACACAGAGTTTAAATTATACACACCAGTTGTGTGGGAAGAGGTTCTTACCCAAAACAGTGGATAAATCTGACTCTTTTTTTGTGAATATTGTCTTGTGTTCTACTTCCAGCAAGATACCTAACATGACTGCACCGGGGTGATCAGACAGTGTGTCAACATAACATCTCATGTAAAAAATATCACACACACTACTTGTGCAGAGCCCTGTAAAGAGGCACTCACATACTATTGGTTTTCTGTCATGACCTCAGTTCTCATCTTGTACTAGAACCCTTAATTTTCAGGTTCATTGGCATTTTAATGCCAAGTGACACTATCTCATCAAAAATATGCACAGTGCACCTAGTACACCTCTAACTAATACACAATGCAAACACTATTTACTGCAAGCAGCTGTATTCTCAAAGTAGCTAATGTAAAGATGTGATCATTCTGAAGACACCAAGTCATATCAGAAGACAAAAAATGAAGTAGCTAATGTAAAGATGTGATAATTCTGAAGACACCAAGTCATATCAGAAGACAAAAAATGTTAATGTCAAAGCATTTATGCACACATGTTCCCACCAGAAAAGAGATGCTAGGTCTGCTCATAAGATTCTTGCAGGTTACGTTTCCAGAGTCACCTAGCTTCCACTCACTGTCTACAGATTTGTTTATTATTTATGTATTTACTTACTCTTTAATAACTAGGGAAGAATAACATGTGTCTTTTTTAGACATGTACCAGTGCTGGTTAAGGGTTTTCTCCCGAAGCACAGACAGGTTCTATGCATATTAACACTGTAAGAGTCAAGCCCTGATCCAAATGTTGTAGTGTGTTCAGTGTCTGTATAATCTTTGAATTAGAGTTCAAATCTGATGAAAGATTTCTAAATGAAACTTGGTGAAAAGACTGTATTAATGAAAGTGGCCCTTTCAGTCTGGGATTCATTAAAACAACAAAATAGTTTTATTCCCTGAAATGCCATAATATTAGAGATAATTGTTTAGAATAGTACAGCTGGAACCCAATGACAAAGGCATGAAAGCCCCTATAAACCCCTCCTACAGTAAAATAGATGCTGCAAAGAAATGCAGACTTTGTTGAAAAACTATCTACCTGTTTCGCTGCCTTCCAGGTAAGCTATAGATACTATATAACAACCAGTTTATTTATTTATTTATTTATTGACATTTGTTAATCGGGTTGGTCCAACTGGGCTTGGGGCCCATTTTCAGTGGAGACCCGTGGAGAAAAGCTCCATTAATAGACAGTTATAGAAAACACATAATTAACAATGATATTATTACTTTCTTTTTCTACATACATATACGAGAGACAGAGGGCAAACATTCAAATACAGATAAGTTATACAGCAATAATAAGAACATAGCAGAATGCATGCATCAGACAATATATACATTATTTTTTAAATAGCAAATAAAGATTTACTAGAGAAATTAGTCTGTTTGTTGATTAAAGGATTTAGCACTTGCCATCTTACATGGAGGTGTGGGATTGAGATGAGGGAGAAATTAATTAGTATGTTATAGAGGGTGAAATGGAGCTATATTGGATCTTGGCAGGGGCAAGTCTTGGAGTTTAGCAGATATTGCTTTAGTTCATTTTTAAAGTGTAACAGGTGGGTTCTTTCTTTCTTCCACCCACAACAAAAGCTGCCTTTCTTCTGTCCCATACTCGTTAAATTATGTTATTATTTTGAGGTTTTCATCTCTTCTAGAGGCTATTCCAAACATGTACCATCCTTTTGTGGTCCCAGGGTTGATGCCATTCTAAGAAAAACAGATTTAAATATGTTATGTATTTTTCTTTCTTACTTCTGCTAGTAACATTTGGTCTGCAATATGTTTGCAACCTTGTTGCCATTTCTCTTGGAAATTATTAAAAAGATGAAAAGAAAAGAAACACATGAAATTCACCATTTGAAATGTAAAATATAACCTCATGCATTTCTTGTGCTAGCAAGCTATAAAATATAATTATAGTCTACTTCAAATATGTACTTGACCAGTACTGTGAAAAGAAAACAGACAGTTAAGAGATTTACATGTAATTGCACTTTTCATTGTTTCTAAACTGATATAATTAAGCTTGTGTCCCTTACAGGTGAAAGAACTAGTTTAGATACTTTTGTTGTGGGAAGACAAGCTACTAAAATAAGCTGATGTAATTTTTTCTGCAAAAGGAAATTATGTAATGTTTTTTGGGGAGCAGTATAGAAGTGATGACCTGAAATATGCTATGTCTGTACATTTGCTATCTGTAATTTCTGTCTGTTATCTTCTACATGTTTATAAGCTTAAGAATTCAATACTCTTTAAGTAAGCTAGAGGTAGTTTATATGTATATATAGACAGATAGCTAGATAGATAGATAGAGATAGACAGAGATCTATAGGTATAGATAGATGGATATACAGGTGTGCGCCTCTTAACAGCCTTCTGCACAATGTCAGTATTCTACTAAGCTAACGTAAATGTGGTTGGACATTGTCCAGAAGGGCTTTAAGTAAAGCACAATACAAAGTATAGGGTGTCTACATCTGCGCTGATAACGTTCTATGGGATAAAACCTATCCCAGACATTAAGTGTCACTTTCCTGTAGCTTGGTATTTTTTCTTGAAATATTTCTATCTGCATAACTGACTGTTATTTTGATATTTGTTGTACACTTTTTTATTCATATGCATACTTAATCTGTTTAAGCTAAGTTTCTTTCTTAATGTTTAAGCTCTTGCAGCTAGTGTTTGTATTAGTAATGTTATTTTCTGAGAGTAGGGTTGTCATTTACCACTATAGGGGAACAAGCTGAGCTCCAATTTCCACTTAGTAACACAATTTGGGGCTACTAAGTTTTCATTCTTATGAAGTTTCAGCAAAGTCATCTCAGTGATTTTGGATTCATTCATATGGGCTTTCGTTGATATGAAGTAGATCCATCTGTTGAGATGCATGTATGTATGTAATACAGGCATGTATGACTGCTGTTCCCCTTTTTTAGTAGGTACTGCGATTATTCAAAGATTATTTATTCTGGAGTGGAAGTTATATGTATGCTCATTGGTGATGATGTGGGGATAATACCATGTAAGCAAACTCATGTAAAGCAAAGTGCGGCTGAAGATATTTGCTAGGTCATATGGAAAGACTAAGTTGATAATTTTTTACAGTATGCATTAAAGTGTTACTACCCTCAGCAGCTCTGCTGGTCTAAATGGACTAAGCCCTGACTGCCATGGGGAGGATGAACAGGCCTATCATGGGGGAGGGGGCAGGGCAGTTCAAGTTTGCCACAATCCATGACAGAAGGGGTAGTAGATGCAAATGTCACCTGGGGCTCAGCTTACCAAGTCATTTAGATGGTAGACTTCCATACAAATGCAAGGGGAGCATGCACTTATATGGGGAATATTTAGTGTGGCCCCTGCAGGGATATGGGTGCATACTCTCATCCAAGGGTACAGCTAGGGATATAGTATATAAAAACAAAACTCTGATGAATGCACTTATGACAACTCCTGCAGCCAGCTCTCAACCATGAGGAATGAATGGGCCATTCAGAGTACTAAGGGTGGGGGATAATGTTCAACTGCAATGCGGATGAGAAAGGATATAGAAAAATAAATGATATCTGCACTTACAGAACTGGATACAGAACTCCTACCAAGTTTGCATCACTAACTACCTCGATATAATCGCTTTCTGCAGTAAAAAAATGTATTCCTACAGAGGTGTCATTCATGAGTAGTTATGTACAACCACCACCAGAAATGGAAAGAATACTCTAGCACAGCTGCAAAAAAAGATTTGTGAGATACCATCCTGTGCAAAAGTGAACATAGCACTATAGCAAAAGTCTTGTCAGTAACCTCCTCTGACTCGCAGTGGACAGGACACTTCAGCAGATGGTTAAAGATAGTGTAATACTGCAGCATCATATCCAGAACTGGACAGAAAGCCTGGGAGATGTCTTCTGAGAGACTATTGATCTCTCACCATCAACAGAAATAAACAAAATGCAATAAAAGTATTGCTGAAGCATAAACAAAAATGCTCCAGCAATAAGTTAATTATACAGTAGTGTTGTAGCATAAACAAAAATGCTCAGGCAATACTTTTATTATACAGAAGTGCTGATACATAAACAAAAATGTTCCAGAAAAACTTTTATTATACAGTAGTGCTCTAGCATTCACTGTGTAAATAGGCCTATAATTCTGCAGAGTTTTCCAAGTGAGTGGTGTTGTACTATCACCCACAAAATGGACAGAATACTCCAGCAAAAGTCTCATTAAAGGGTAGTGCTGTACCATCACCTACAGAACTGGGCACTGTCTTCCAGCAAAACTCTGAGCAGTGGTCAGTGGCATACTTTGCTGTATCCCCTTCTGTTTTTACTGCTTAATTACAAATGGAAGCTTTCTGTTTTTTTTTCCTGAAATTCTCATCCCTGTGGTTCTTGCCAAACAGT
Source organism: Protopterus annectens (assembly GCF_019279795.1). Lineage (NCBI taxonomy): Eukaryota > Metazoa > Chordata > Ceratodontiformes > Protopteridae > Protopterus > Protopterus annectens. Next base: position 1,437,857,435 of record NC_056743.1, on the reverse strand, counting down.
GTGGAAACTCTCTACCTAACAGGTTTCTGCCTGAAATTCCCATCCCTGTGGTACTTGCCAAACAGTGTGGAAACTCTCTATCTAACTGGTTCCTGCCTGAAATTCCCATCCCTGTGGTACTTGCTAAACAATGTGGAAACTCTCTGCCTAATTGGTTTCTACCTGAAATTCCCATCCCTGTGGTACTTGCTAAACAGTGTGGAAACTCTCTACCTGTGCACAACCTGGTCAGAGCTTCCCTAATTAGTTTGCTTTCCTAATGTGCATGAGTGTTTAAATGTGATAATGCACATGCTCCTGTGGGGCAAATGCTTACTTATTCTATATGTATATAACTTATATATGTACTATATTCTTACCCACATCCTGCCAGGTCAAAGCCTGCTCATCTAAGCTCACTCTTAAATGTGTGTGGGCGTTTTATGTGTGTATTCTCTGCTCCTGTTTATTATTTGGCATTTCTGCTTTGCTACCTGACCTAACTGTTTCCTACAATACAGTTTAATAGCATACAATAGTTTAAATGGCACATAATGCTTGGAGCATGTCCAGCAGTGCCTTTTTCCCGTATAGTGTATTGTAAAATATCTTTCAGCCCTCCTATAATACCATGCACTCAGCATGCCCCGGCATTACTAAACGATTCAGACTGACCAACCTATTAATATAACAGATGTCTGAGCAATACAAATAGCCCCAATACATACAGGATCTAAACGCAGTGCCGCCAATCACTTAATGTGTTGTCCTCCTGACTACCTCCTGCAACTGGTGTGGTCAAAGGGAGATATACAGAATATTTTCTACACTAATGCCTTATGTGTGCAATACTTCTGCTGTGGTCAATTCTGACTGTAAAATGCATTAGCTGTTATCTGTTATCTGCAAAGTGAATAAGCAGCTGTTGTCAGTTCTTATAGAGGAACTTGTATTTGTATATGTTGACTGTATAGTGAATAAGTACCTGCTGCTGTTAGTTCTCCTAGAGCAACTCATTTTTGCATATGCACCCATTGCTTATTGAATTGCATTTAACTGTGCTGCTTCCATCTAATGCTTTTATTTCTCCCTGGAACTGGTCTCATATTTCCATTCTGAACTGTCTTTCCCCCTTTTTTGTGCTGTACTTATCACATGTAACTGGATCTCTCCAGCCTATCCTATTACTGCTCTCCCAGTTCTCTCATGCCTCTGTATTAAAGCACTTCCCTCTCTTTTTCAGCTCACTTGGGTATTTTCCTCTCAGGTTTCTCCTTCTACAGCTCGATTTAGACTGAGGCGCATACCCCCCCAAAGAAGAAATCCAGGGACATTCTGAAAAATAACCCCCTTCATCTGCGTGTATGTGCAGTACTCTTTGTTAAAGCTTATTTTTAAGGTGTTTGTATTACTAACCCACAGCGTGCGCACTTGCAGTTCTGTAACAGTCCCTTTTCCTAACTCTCTACCCTCCAGCCATTTCACTCCCTGTAATAAGTAGATTCTACATTTTACTTTTCTCAGGAATGCCACTAGGTGGCGATATATTCCCACTAATTGAATTAGGTAAGTTTCAATACTTTTTCCCCTGCTCCCTGCAGCTGTAAGCCCTGTTGGCCTTTCCCATTGTTTTTTGCACAATTGTCTCACCTATTCAATTCTCCTTGAATTAAACCAAACCTTAACTCATGAGTAACATACTTCTGAGCTTGTGAGTACCTTTGAGTGCTCGAGAGTGCCTGTATCACTGATTGTTTTTGTTGGTCTCTTCTGCTCCTTCCTCCTTCTCAGCTCTGCCTGCTCCATTCACCCTTCGGGCTCACTCCGCTCCCCTACCCTACCCCCATTCCCACCCACCACCACTTCAATTATACTTATACCCATAGACCACACCCACCTCCCATAGACCAATCCAACCTAGCAGAGCCAACCACCCAATTAGCCTTCTAATTACACCCTTACAAACTACATTACTGAACCTTGTGACACCCTACCTACCCTTCCACTCTACCTACTAAATCACTTATCACCTTACTATACTCATATTACCCCACCAACTCTACACACCCTCCCCAATAATAAAAAACAATAATGACTTCACTATCAAAAAACTCAGGTTTCCAACTCCTACTATATTCTATATCCATCTGTACCCTAATATTACTAGCATCCATTACCAGCTATCAAGTCCAACTTCAACAAAACCTAATAATTCCAAAAAATTTACATCCATTAATTATACACCCACCTATGCCTACACTCACCTAGCACCATACCTTTACCAAACCACCCCTATTCACTATCTCTCACACAAACTGCTCTCAAAATGTAGGCAATCCCACACTACATTAAAACATATAACAATTATCAGTAAACTTAGCTGACTCTACCTACACCTCAGGACAAAACTTATATGTTGTGTTGACATACACCCTAACCCAGGCCCACTCACCCCTAGCCCCAATCTGAATAATGCCCTGCTCTACAGGCAGAAAAACTCAACCCTCATTATTAATCTTAATATAAGGAGTATCCTGAACAAAGTCCATGACCTCCATGCTCTACCAACCTTATATAATCCAGAAATTGTCATTCTGACTGAGACCTGGCTAAAACCAGATATCCACGATAATGAAATTACAGCAACAGGGTATAACATAATTTGGAAAGACAGAGTAGAAAAAGTCACCTCATCCTAGAACAACTCAACATCTCAACCCCTGACCTCAAAAACATGGAACTCACCCTTGCTATTTTAAAATTAAACTCCAATACATACATCAATATCATAGGCTGCTATATCCCACCAGGTAACAATATTTCCATCATGGAAAACCTACTAGAATGGATCCCTACCCCAAGTAAACATCCTACTAGGTGACCTCAATATAGATTGGCTCAACTAGTCCAAACAAAACCCACTGTCCCACATTAACCTACATGGATTAACCCAAATTATTACATCCCCCACTAGAATTGACAAAAGAACCAAACATCAAGCCATACTGGACTAGATAGTTGTATCCCATCCTTCCCTCATATCCCTTGCTGGATGTCTGCCTGACACCCTCAGCGATCACCATCCAACATTTCTACTAAGATTTAAAACACCCCTAATAAGACAGGTAACAATATGGAAAATTAAAAATAAAAAAAACAATTTAACCTTAACAACTTTAACAGGGACCTGAATAGCTGTAACTGGATCCCCTTGAAAATGTTATCACTCGATAAAGCAGTCCAATACCTTAATACAACCTTCATAAATATACTTAACAATCATGCCCCCCCCCCAGAACCACCAGAATTAAAACTAAATATAAACATAAACTATAAAATATAAATATAAACTAGCTAACTAAAAATACAAAAGCATTCCTCAAAAATAAGAACAAAGCCTGGAAATAATTTCATAAGAGTAAAACCCAAACAGACAAACAAAACTACCTTGAACTATGAAACATGGCCAAAAAACACATTAAAACAGACACAATCTCCTTCTACCAAAACATTCAAAATAAACACGCTAATAACCCATAAAAATTCTGGGCCGCAATCAACTCTCTCATACTACCAGGGAAAACTTCCACCCCCTCACCAAAAAACAGAAAATAACCATGACAATATCCCAGACTATTCAACACGTTCTTTACAGAAACTATCCAAGCCCTTGCAAATAACCAAACTTGTCCTAATAACCCTCCTCCAACAAAAACATCTTCTCCTCCTGAAACAAAAGACAATAGCACCCACTTTAACTTTCATTCAGTATCAATCAAGACCATTCAAAAACTTCTCCAAAAACTCAAACCGACCATGCAAGCCACCGACAACCTACTGACTGAATATCTACAACTAGCCGCAGAAGCTATAGCCTACCCTGTCACTATCCTAATTAACAGATCTATCTCAGAATGTACAGTACCCCACTTATGGAAAATATCCTATATAAAAAACAATGCACAAAGGGGGCAACTCTTTCGAACTCAATAACTATCGGCCTATAGCTATACTATCCCCCTTATCAAAATACTTGAGAGGGTAATTCACACACAATTGATGCAATATCTGCTAGAAAACAAACTTCTATCTATACAGCAACATGGCTTCAGACCCTTCCATAGTACTACCACTGCACTTATCTCATTCACTAACACCACAAATAACCACAGTAATAATGGACTAATTGTATCTGCTACATTTTTAGATTTAGCCAAAGCTTTTGATATGGTCAACCATATGAAACTCCTTCACTGACTCTCCATCTTAAACCTCAGTTCATCTTCTATCATTTGGTTTAAGAGCTATCTATCTGGTAGGCAGCAAGCAGTAAAGTGGCAAAACCAAATATCCTCCTTGCTGCCTATTTCCCTAGGGGTCCCTCAAGGCTTCATCTTAGGTCCTTTATTAGTCACACTGTTCACCAACCAACTCCCATCCACCACACCCAAAGCCTCTATAGTGCAATATGCAGATGACATCACTATTATATGTGCAACCCCCACACTAGATCACCTCCTCTCCCAATCCTTCTCTCTAGCCGAAACTTGGTTCACCAACCAACATCTCATTCTTAACCCATCCAAAACTAAATTACTCCTCTTTAGCTCACACAGATCCCTTCCCTGCACTGACAGCTTTACTATCACCTCCAACAACAATACCACTATTACCCCTACCAATCACACCAAGCTGCTAGGCATGGAAATAGACAACCACCTTAGATTTTATCTACACATTGCCCAAACTATAAAGAAAGTTCACAAAAAATTCAGACTACTCTATCGAAACAAACACTATCTCTCAAACCATTCAAAAATAACAATAGCAAGAACACACCTACTATCTACATTACTCTATGCCTCCCCTGTGCTCACTAACCTTCGCAAAATTGATCTAAACAAACTCAAATCATGCTACAATAAGATAGCAAGATTTGCTATAGGCTCATTCTATAGAACTCATCACTGTGAGTGTCCCATCAAACTTAACTGGTTAGAGCTCCCACTAATACTTCAAAGCAATTAGCTCTCACTAGTGCACAAAATATTAAACCACTCAGACAAAATCCCAGCTTTATAACATCTAATTCACCCTCACACCATTACTAGAACCTTAAGATCTAGCACCCAAAATCACCTACAGGTCACCAAATTTAACAATGAGGCAGGAAAATCTGTCTACAGCCACTCAATCTCTAAACTCTGGAACTCCTTTCCTGCCCACTTAACATCCAACATCTCCATCACTCAATTTAAGAAACTACTTAAAACTCACTTCATGAATAATAGGCTTTGCTCCTGTCTCACCCCTGGATAACACTCTAGTATACATCTAATCTCTCTGCACCACACTAAAATATGCTACCTTCTCAGCCTACCCATGGTCCTAATATTACTACAGGATAGGAAATGTTTTCTGACATGTTAAGAGAGCATTACTAACTGCTCATCCATTTGTCTAGTAGCTACTGTAATGAATTCCATGTATTGCTCCTCATAATTATGAATGTGTTTACACTGTCTTACCTGTTGCTCTCATAATTACTCAGGTGTATACAATATGTGTCACTTAGTTTCACAATGTTAGTCTGCCTGTAATGAATGTCACAAGTAATGGCTTTTAATGTTAAAAATGAATGTAATTGGAGCTTTTCTCCTCAGGCCTCCACTGAAAATGGACCTGTATCCAGTTGGACTCTCCCGGTTAACAAATATAAAATAAATAAATACCACTGCTTTGAGCACTGGGCACAGAGGTCTCTTTAATGACAAGTTGTGCTCCATCAGAAATGAGCACATCATTCCATCTGAGCTCACAGTACTACATGATACTGTACCCTAATCTCTATAACTGAATACAGTATACTTGCAGAGGTCTCATTTGAAACATATGCTGTATAACTACCTGTATAACTAGACTCTGTCCAGCAAAGGTCTTTTCATGAACAGTATTCTATCATGACTTACAGAGATGCTTGTATTTCTCCAGAAGTGGCCTCATCTGTGATTAGCAGTGTACCACTCCCTGCAGAAATAGGCACTCTATTCCAAAAGAGCCCCTGACAGTGACCAGTGTTGAACCACTGTTTGCAAAGCTGTGCCCAGTCCTCCAGTCCTGTCATTACTGACTTGTACCACAGTCTCCAAAATCTGGACTGAATATTCCATCCTAAGCATTGCCACTGACTAGTTCTGTGTTTCCACCTCCAGAACTGGACATAGTACTTTTACATAGGTCTCTTTAGAGAATAATGACATCACCACCACCTCCAGAACTGGATATAGTACTTTTACATAGGTCTCTTTAAAGAATAATGACATCACCACCACCTCCAGAACTGGACATAGTACTTTTACATAGGTCTCTTTAAAGAATAATGACATCACCACCACCTCCAGAACTAGGCATAGTATTTTTACATAGGTCTCTTTAGAGAATAATGACATCACCACCACCTCCTGCAAAAACTAGATACTGCACTCATGCAGAAAGGAGTCACTCATGCCCAGAGTTGTACAATCACCTCTACAAACACACAAAACTTTCCAGTAAAGGTGTCATCAATTACAGTGCTGTGCTACAGTTGCCAAAACAGGACACTGTACCTCAAACATAAGGCTTATTGATGAACACTACTGTATTACCCCCCCCCCCCCAACAGAACTTGACAGGGCACTACAGTAGAGATCTTAACATTAGTTACCATTGTGCCAGCACCTTCTGAACTAGACATAGCATTTGAGCAGAGGATTCCTCTTTGACTAGGACTGTCCCAGCACCTCCTGTTCTGCAGGCATCATTGTAGAATAGGTCTGATTTATGATTAATTTTGTACCACTTCCTTCAGATCTGAAACCATACTCATGAAGAGGTCTCACAAATGGCTAGTACTATCTCACCAGTTGCAGAAATGGAAAGAATACTCCAACAGAGACCTCATTATAGACTAGTGTTATGCCATCACCTTTTGAGCCAGGCACTCTATCCCAATAGTGACTTTATTAGAGACTAGTCCTTATGCCATCAGCTGTGGAACCAAATGGTGTGCTATCGCAGAGGTGTCATTTCTGTTTTTTTGCTCTATGACTGCCTCCAGAACTAAAAAAATACTCCAGCAAAGGGCATAATAATGAACAGAGTTAAATCTCTACCTCCAGAACTTGTAGATTATGCCAGAACAGTGAGACTAATGACTAGTTATGTACCATCACCTCCAAAAAAAATCATAATATCAGATGCATAACTAGGATGGGATGAAGAGGTAGCCAACCTGTGGTCTATATTAGATCATCAAGATCTTCTTTCATCGATGGCTTATTCATCGACACCTAGCCATTAAAACTAACTTCAGCGAACATCAACATTTTTTACAAGGTAACTAACCTAACTAACACTCTAGGGTTTGTCCTTCTTTTAAGAAGTTTTTGTTTTCTGTCCTTGAGGTTTGTGAAAAAGACATGAGAGATGGTGATTTTAAGAATTATTTATTACAAAGGGAGACAAATTGGCAAATTAAATTAAAATCTGATTTACCTCCTGGTCTTAACGAGGCTACAAATGTGAAATGTTTTTTAAAATATCGTAAACTACAAGTTAATAAAGACAGTGACACTGTCTTTTTTCACCTTGCCTAAACACTACCAAGGGCTCTTTAAACAGAGGTGATTAATGTGTTTTATTAGTTAATTGAACATTTGATTGATTTTTTACTATTTAAACCTGTGATGTGTGTGTTTTTATCATTCTGATGAAGTCTGTTGACGAAAGCGGATAATAAACCTTAATACGCTATTTCTTGGACGCCTATTTCGTTTTTTGTTGCCTCTACCTTGTTTTTTTTGGTGGATTTTGTTTGCTATTGGCACCTTGTCTTGTTCCTAACTAACCAATTGGCCAACACCACAGCCTTGCCCTTTTCCCTATTGTAGTGTGATCTTGGAGTCAGTATATATATATATATATTTAGGGGTGGTATGGGAGGCAAAGCCCCGCATTTGGGTGGATTTGATTTAGTGCAATATGTGTTTTGTTGGGGTAGTGGCCAATTGGTTACTTACCCTGCAAAAAATGTTGATATTCAATGAAGTTAGCTTCGATGGATAGGGGTCGATGTATAGGCCATCAATGGAAAAAGAAGCAAACTGATGAAAATATGTGTTGTGGCAAACAGCTCTGACTACCATAACTTGAATGTTCTGTCTTATTTGCTTCTGCTAGACTAGGTCACTGTACATTTGCAGTGCTTTATAACCCTGATGACAATAAAAAGAAGAAACAGACTGAGTCAGAAACATAAATCAATTTCCCTGAGTTTATGTTTCATTTGTCTGCTTCCCAGACAGACTATATTATTATTAAACATGCTAAAGCTGTTAGCCTCTATATTTGTTCTGACTCATAACCTGTAATGCCATGTATAACTTGGTGTCAGTTTCAGGCCATTGCATGTTGACTATTTATAGACAAAGTTGCACTTATGTTTGATTTATGTTCATATCTTGGCACCTACTTTCTGTACAAGTGCGCACCCAGCAGGCATCCTTCCCCACCCCCTTCCAGGCTTCCATCGGTTCAGGATGTGTGTCATCACTTGAGGCCAGCCTGATATTCAAAAGCATTTTTTCTGAGAAGTGTAGGGAAACAGTGTTAATTGCATAACATTTTCTCTCATGCACTGTACTTAGATGTCTGAGAAATATACTAAAATAAAAAGGGTACGCTTGTGGGTCAGTAAGTGAAGAGAGAGACAAAAAAAATAAATATAGATAAAAAAAAAACACTGCAATAGTAGTTAGCAAGTAAAACAGCAATTGTTTCCCTGCCAAACAGGAAGACTATTGAGAGAAATGCTTGTACATTCTTCCAACCCTTGTTGCTGAAAGAAATAATGCAGACAGAAAAGTGCCCATACCCCTTAATGCTTTCTTGAACTGTCACCATTAAAGCAATAAACTAAACACAATAGAGCCTGGAGCACAAATCTCTAAATGCTGTTGTAAATTCTTTGAAACCTCTCCGGACTGGCATTAGAAATGAAAAGTAATGTTGAACACTATCTGCCTGATATAAGAGAATATCCCTGAGAAGTCAGGAAAACAGAAGTCTAATTTATGGCAGAAGTAGCCATTTTTAATTATCTTGCTGAAATACTGATTAATGGAAAGGATCCAGCCATGCACCAGTGGATCTGAACTTATTATTGCCTCCTGGGATATTTACAAAAGTTGCTGCTGAGTAACTGTATATAATCAGCATCCTGGAATGCCTTAATGTAACAACGAGACCAGGTGACATTTACACTGAAAATGCACCTCAGATTGAACTGTTGAATTTATGCTTAGATAACCTCATTGATCTACGTTCAGACTTCCCTTTCAGAAATCAGGATTCATTTTTACCCTTGTACAATGCTCAAGATAGAGGTGGACAGACAGCACCTCTTCATATACAAGGACAAAGGGACCAGCCTCAATAAGAGCAATTTCATGGATATAAACTTGTTATTTTGCACACATCTCAGTTTACAGTGGACACTCAGTACAGTTTCTTGGTGGCTTACATAGCCAGTGGATTTATTTTAATTTTACAAAGTGAATATTGTGCCGTCACAGGTCTTGGGAATGATTATTTATTTATTTATTTATTTATTTATTTATTTATTTGTTTGTTGACATTTGATTACTGGCAATGTCCATCTGGGTAGGAGCCCATATTCACCAGAGACCTGGGAAGAAAAGCTCCAAAGTATTACAAAACATTTTATAAATGATAATTTTACAATCTTCAAAAATAATATAAAACATCTACAGTTTAAATAATTATACTAAATTAGACATAATATGAAAACATTGATTAAGAGTAGATAGAAGTTGTATGACAATGATTTAATATTTAGATAAATTTTAGACGGTTTCTAGAGAAATTAAAGGTAAGTTTGTATAACATAAACAGGAATCACAATATGAAGTGAGAGAAAAGTAGGCTTATGGTATTATTAGACAGAAAGCCAGGAGAAAAAATGATATAAGTAAGGAAGTGATAGAAGAAGGGAGAGTAAGGAGGTGTAAAGTATGAATAGGTACTTATTCACATTTAGACATACAGTTTATCCTGGTGTTGAGCAAGAATGGAGACAGATTTTGGCTAGGAAGCCTTTCAGGATGGTTCTGAAGGATGGGAGAGAGGGTGCTGACCTGACGGATACAGGTAAGGAGTTCCATGCCTAAGCAACATGATACAAATACAGACAATGCCCAACAGACTTGATAGGTTTGTAGACAGACAGAAGGTTTTGGTCACTGGATTGTAATGAACGACTGGCAATATAGTTGTGTCAAATTATATTTAGTGCAGAACAAGCAGATGGATGCTGGATAATTCTATACATGATACGTTGTATATATGTTATTTAGTACTGGATCCATTTTCTTCTGCAGGGGGTTCCACTTTAATACTGGATACTAATAGCCAGAATATATAACAGGGTGATATTGCTCAGATTAGTGCCCCTCCAACATGGTCATGCATTGGTAAAGTGCTGCCACATGGTTCAGGGAATTATAACATCCTCTCCTCACAAGGTAACAAATGCTCAGAACTCGGTGCATATTCAGCCAGTTTTCTGACATCATTTCTATGTTGTCAAAAATCTTCATATATGATAAACCAAACTCTGATATTCTGCAACATAACAAATAACTGTAGAAAGTGCATTCAGGTAGAGAAAGACAGCTACTATAGTAATAGTCTTGTTTTTGATAATCCACAGTGTGTTTAAACAAAGAAGAAGCTGGGTACAGAGATAACATTTTTGTGTCTTTCGGCTTTTTCCAGGTTAGGGGTCGCCACAGCAGAACTCCGGTCCGCTAATGATTGGTAGTGGATTTTTACGTACCGGGTTACCAGCCCTGATGCGCAACCTTCAACGAAGGCACGCCCCATTCACGTAGACGCTCTAGCTGAGAATCAAACGGGACAACGTCTTCCTATGAGGCGACAAATCTACCGCAGCACCACCACCGCAGAAATCTAAAAGTAAGTTACCAAATAATTGTTTCAGAATTTGCCCTGTGAATGTGCAAAGTATAGTCTTGTTCCTGTCATATCCTTATTGAAATGACTTTTATAAATACATGAAACTGTTGCATTTAATTTTTCTTTCCTTTCCTAATGAATGCAGTTATGTGTCTGTACCATAGTTAGTAGCAGAGATGAATAATTAGTATACTCCCAGTTGCTGTAGATCAAAGTGTTAATTCCCATGCACCACCTCCCTCTAGCAGAGCACTTGCAGAAGTCCCCCAGCCTTTGCATTACACCCATTCTCAATGTTCATCTTGGCTTCTTCAGCGAGTTTTAATTTACTTCTTTGAAAAATTCATGTTACAGTAAGTACAGGGGTCCTTTTCAGAGGTCAGACTTCAAACAGGAGTTGGGATGCCTAATTAGCAGGTATGCACACTAAATCAAATGAACAGTAGATAAAATGCCTTAACACTATTGCTTTTTGTTTCCTATTTTGAAAATTTTACTCCCAACTTCTTGCCAGACTTTGAGAGTCTAAAGATGAGTAACATAGGTGACCTAAATACCTTTATATAACGGCATGTTAAATGTCTTCATCAGATATACATGAAAATTAAGTACTACAATGTGCAATACGTTATAGAAAGTAAATGCATTTTATTCATACATTTCTTAACACATTATTGTCTTTCTTTTCTACTAACCCTTATAATACTGAACCACAAGTTTCATATGCTACAACTGTAAAAGGCAAAGCATTACTTTGAGTGAGATCTGTCCTGTTAATTGTCCCTCTGCAATGATGTCATTGATTACCTTCCTAATGAAGTGTCACCTACCACCCTTGTGCTGCTGTGCCTGGCTATGTCTGTGCTTTGAATGACATCTGTCCTGTTGATTGTCCCTCTGTAATGATATCATTGATTACCTCCCTAATGAAGTGTCACCTACCACCCTTGTGCTGCTGTGCCCGGCTATGTTTGTGCTTTGAGTGAGATCTGTCCTGTTGACTGTCGCTCTGTAATGATGTCATTGATTACCTCCCTAATGAAGTGCCACTTACCACCCTTGTGCTGCTGTGCCCAGCTATGTTTGTGCTTTGAGTGAGATTTTTCCTGTTGATTGTCCCTCTGTAATGATGTCATTGATTACCTGTCTAATGAAGTGTCACCTACCACCCTTGTGCTGATGTGCCCGGCTATGTTTGTACTTTGAGTGACATCTGTCCTGTTGATTGTCCCTCTGTAATGATGTCATTGATTACCTCCCTAATGAAGTGTCACCTACCACCCTTGTGCTGCTGCGCCCGGTTTTGTTTGTGCTTTGAGTGAGATCTGTCCTGTTGATTGTCCCTCTGTAATGATGTCATTGATTACCTCCCTGATGAAGTGTCACCTACCACCCTTGTGCTGCTGTGCCCGGCTATGTTTGTGCTTCAACTTATTCCTCACTGTTTACTCCTTTTTCTGGTTACTTAACTCTTGCTTCTAACATGTAACTGTAAGCTACACTTGAACCCCTGTATCATATTTTATAGTGTGTTTGCTTGATTACCAAAGGTGAATTTAATTATAAAGATGAAGTAAAACCTTTGAGTATCAGATCACTAGAATGAGGGCCAAGTGTTAAACAATGTAGCACTTGGTTAAGATACACTTTATACACATAATGTCATGGTGCCCAGGACTTGGCCTTGACCTAGAAACAGTGACCTCAGAGGTAATTATATAAATGTTTAGTGGCATAGAGGATGACGCTCCTGGCTTCTAGTTTTGAAACTTGTCCATTACATTCCAGAAGATTCAGAGAGAACACTAGCACTTATGGTTAAGAGTTGCAGTAAAAAGGTTCTGTTAACACCATGCAGTATTTTCAATTCAAAGACATGTTAGCTGAAATGAGTAAAAAACTCATTATCAGTTAATTTGCATGTCTCTAAATCATCCAAATCTATTGCAAGTACAAATCGCACTTTCCTGTGTTAGTTAACACTGGTGGCCCATCTATCCCCTTAGCATAGGCACCCCCCATATTTACTCTCCCACACTCATACATACATTTATACACACACACACACACACACACACACACACACACACACACACACACACACACACACACACACACACACACACACACACACACAAATGCAGAAAATGGCATACCTCTTACCTCCCATTAAGCTGACAGAATGTTCTGACGTCTGTTTATTTTTATTTTTTTAACCTGCCCTCATAAATCACACATGCTTACAGGCAGTAAATAATGCCAGATGTTTGAGTTTCATTCTTCGTATTGTTTGTAATGTGCTTTGTGATGCTAGATCTCTTTTATTTTTTAACAAAGTCCAAGTAATACTGTAAAAATTCTTTCTGATGCCATGTAGTGTTCATCCTGGCTTTGTAATGAAGGCTCCCCTCACACAGACGCACTCCTGCTGTTGTCTCTTATATGTATCCTTTCCCTCTTAAGTTACATTGTTGCAATTAATTGAATCATGCTAGTCATTAGAGTTTCATACTTCTTATTATGTAATAAACCAATTAGTCAGTATAATGGGCTAATATGGCTGCTTTCTGTATCGGTGGTGCAGGGGTTGAATCCTTTCCCCCATTTTGTTTGACATATCTGTTCCTTAAACACTTAAGTAACATTTTCATCTATCCCTGGTGGCACAGAAGATAATACTGTCTGTATCAGGTGGAAGGGTACAGGGTTTGAATACGTTTTAGTGCTTTTAGGGCACACTAGTAGTGACACCCCCCAACCCATACCAAATTTCTTGTTGTTGTTGTTGCTGTTGTTGTTGTGTTCTTAGTGTCTTTAAGGCACAATATGCAGAGTTATCCCTGCTGTCTTGTGTTGCCCCTGACCCTAAGTGCCATTAAGGCATGATGTTTAAAATTCTCCCTAGTGTCTATTCTTCCCCAGACTATAAGTACTGTTAATGTATGGTGTTTAAACTTCTCTCTTGTGCCTAGTGTTTCCCTCTACCCTAAGTGCTGTTAAGACATGATGTTTAAACTTATCCCTGGTGTCTAGTGTTTTCTTTGACCCTAAATGCCATTATGGCATGATATTAAAAAAGTTATCTCTGATGGCTAGTGTCTCCCTAACCCACATCTTGTTTAAGTGTCATTAATGCACATTGTTCAAGAGTTATCCACTGTGACTTTTGTCCCCTACCAATGTTGTATCATTTGCTCATTATTTTAAGGGAGTGTGAGGTTTACCAACCACTTAACATAAATGCATGCAAACACACACATACACAACCACACAGACACACAACCCCCCTAACTGACACCAGTCACAGACACATTCATCCATTCACCCATATGCGCATACACATGCCTACCCTATAATCCCTTAATACAGCCTCCCAAGCAGACACATACTTACACATACGCTCACACATGCAGCCACACACACACACACACACACACACACACACACACACACACACACACACACACACACACACACACTCACTTATTTATTAACATGAGTGGCCATGAACAGCTGTGCTACTTAATGCAGTTCATAGGTTCATAGGTTCATAGGCTGGTACTAGGCTATTGGCCCTAGGGCCTATATAAGCCTAGCCATAACAATTCCCTGGATATTTCTTCCCACAGTATTTACTTCCCTGGACCCCTGTCTAGCAGGGCGACTGACATGATCCCCGAAGTGAATTTCCTATCTCCATCCAATCGTCAAGGTTCCTTTTGAAGAGGGCCAAGGAGGCACTCTGCTTGACAAGTATGGGCAGTCTATTCCAGGGTATTGGGAGTCTCAGGGGCAGGAACCTATCCCTCCAGCATGTTTTGTTCATTGTGATGACACGGTTTAGATCCCTGGAGCGTGTGGCTCTGAGGGATTGGGATTAGTGATTCTCTGAACCAAGTGGTCGTGGTTTGGTAAACACCTTACTGAGGGCAGTTCTGGTGGAGAGCACATGTCTAACTAGCAAATGACTATCCCTTGGAATGCCTCATTCACATTTAGCATGAGCACAGAGACAGCACACAGCTGTGCTGCATGTGTTTGTACTAAAGCACCACAGTAGTGCTGTCTCTGAATACACAATGGTTAATGTGAGATGTAGACCTTGTTTATACCTTGCAATAACTTTTCTGAATTGACCCCATTTTTTTAATTGAAAGAAACTTCTGTTAAGTTATTTCTGATCAGTTGATATGGAGCATGAGGTGGGACAAATATGTTCTAGCTGCCATGCCGTTGTGCTTGTACCTTTGTACATTACATCAAAGACTGAACTGATGAAGGAAGACAAATGGGCAAACAACATAAGCTGGGGCAACAGAAAACCTGGATTTCATTAAGTATTTATTAGCTGGAAGTTTAGAGTAGTTAAAGTAATTATTAGTAAAGATTAAGGCATAAAGAAATATGATTTATTATCTCATAACAGCACACCCCTGTTGCATAATAAAGTATGAGGCATTTATGCCAAGGGCCTTTAGCACCAGGGGCATGCTGTTATCAAGCAATATTCCACATCTTACAAAAACTTATCCAGCTTATAAAAAAATGGACCACCAAATGCCAATTAAACAAACAAGTTAACACAAATTAATACTAAGTTTATGCACTGGAAGAATTATTGAAAAAAAGAATAAGGCCAATGAGACTGAAGACTGCTCCAGACATTCAGAAATTAGTCCAAAAGATACCTAATTTAAAACAGCATACTCTGCTACACTGACATTTTTATGGAATGGAACTGATTATAAGGCATAAAATCATGAACAACCAACACAAGTATGCAATAGGCCATGCAAGCCAGTTTTGTTAGTATGATCTTTTCTGACTACTTCACTGATTTATGACCCATTGACAAGGACTAGTCTTCCAAATTTTGATCAGTCACCAGTGAGTACAGAAAAGTCTTCAACTGAATGCCTGTTATTAGTGAAAGTGGAAATAAAATAAAAAAGGATTATGGGAGACAAATGTGCAGATGTTAGTTACATTTGACTGTCCATTGCTATTATTATCAGTTTGAACTGCCTTACGAATGTTGACTTATTGAATCAGACTTGATAATTTAAACTGTACCTTGCCTAAGTATATAAAAGCAGTATTTGTTCACTTCTTTTCAAAATCAGTTGTATTAAAATTAATTATGTTTTTCTCTTGGTGAATAACTGACAAATGATTCATCTCGGCAGGCTGGACTGTATTGTTTTACTTTCATATCTGGCATCCTTGAATGTTTTTGCCAAGCATGTCTGTCAACTGCCAAGTGTTTATCATAAGCGAGAATATATAGTGAGTAGTTTAGTTAAAATGATATGCAAATGTCTTTTACTGTTTTTTTTTTTTTTTTACAGGGGACTTGGATCTCAGAACAATGGGATATATCACTACTGGGTCTATACTATCTATACTGGTCTAATTTCCTAAGTAACAAATTATTTTGGCCTAGTCCCCTTTAACAGTGGAACAGTATCCTTGATTCTTACTAGTCACCAACTCTAGCCTTGTACATGAAAATGCTCATGAAGGATTTACAATGTGCTTGTCTTCATTTTGTTTTTTCTTATAATTTTTTGTTTTGAATTATTTTATAGATGTGCAATTGTGTCTAATTATTGGGACATTAGGAACTTTCTCGGCATATTCTGTAATATGAGGGAATGATTTGTAGTTTTGATGGAAATCTAGCTTATACATTGTGTCCCATGTCTGACAGCTGAACCTAATGCGCTTACATCACACTGTTGGCTAGAACTTGTTTGGGTATACCAAAGAATAGTTTCCATACAATCTTAATTTTATTTTCTAAAATATCTGCTGAGAGGATGGGCCACTTGCTATTCACTTGTATCACCAGGTGAGATGTGGTGGTTGTATTCATTTATTAACATAAGTATACAAGGTTACCTTGAGTGATCAACAGACTGCAGAGTGGAAGACCAAGTATCCTTGAATATTGACCATATGAAAGCTTAATTTTGATATGGTAAGTTAATTAAAATGCCAGGATGATGTATTAAATAACTGACTTTATGAGGAAAAGTTTTTTTTAATACATGGACTCAAGAATGGTACTGCTAGTAGTTACAAACAATATACACAATGAACAGAAGTTGGAATGGATGATGGTGTCCACTGGCATCATTAATGTCCTGTGGTTGCTTATTCTAAAATAGCCAAAGAACTTCAAATATGCTATTCCAGTGCACATATGTAACACCTTGTCCACTTTTGTGGTGTAGCTAATAAATATTGCTCACAGTAGGCGCTATTAACTTGGACTGGCCAACCCTCTCAAACTATAAATGAAATAAAAAATGGTAGCACTTGACTATTTTTTACTTGACTATTTGTCATTATTTGACATAGACAGTGGTTGGCTTTTGTACGACTGAATTATGATTTTACAGCTCAGAATTTAATTTGAAACTTTGTCAGTCGAAAAGTAATTACAACAACCTGACATTCCTTATATGTTTATCCAGGAAGCATGTCATACCTTATAACACTGATTTTGATATACATTACCCTTAGACAGACTGTAGAATAAACATTTTTTTCACTAGTACTGCCCAGTGCCCAGTGGTTTGTATGATACTGATGTTTTCTTCACATATTAAATGAGATTATATTATGGGCGAGTAATCTAACAAGTGTTAGAAAATCATTTGCTCTTTAACCTTTCTTAACAGGAATGTGTGAATATGGATTTGATGCTTTTGAACATCTGATCTGATATTGTTAATTCTTGTTCATTCCTTACGCATGGATATCGGTTCCGAGCTCGGAACTGAGCCGGCCATTTTTCAAGTTCGCGTCAGCTTCAAACTCTCAAGCTAAACTCTTACCCACAATACCCATCTCCCTGTTACCTCTGATTTTGTTTGCCACGTTGCCATTCGGTCGTGTCAAACTACTTCTCTTGAGCTAAGTACAGTCAATTGTTGTTTAATAGTTTTACAGATTACTTTTCTGTCAGGAAAGTTCATATTTTATTGTCTCTTACCCTATCGCATCTAGCGTTCATAATTTCTTCAGGTTTTTCTGCTTCTTTCTTTACCACCTTTACCACCAGGTATTCTCTCTTTACCATTGTTGGTAATCCTTTTCCCTTTTCTTTCATACCTTCGGGTACTCTCTTGTACCATTGCTGGTACCTTTTCTATTAATTAATTTGTTGTCATGGCAGATAAGAAAGGTAGTCCGGGGTTTAAGTGGTGTTCTGATTCTGGACACAAACTGCCTACTTCTGATGCACACTCTTTGTGTGTTTATTGTTGACCCTCCCTGTACTATTTGTGAGAGCTTTTCTAATAGAACATTGTTGTAAAGGAAAAACAAGCTGTTACTGAAGGGACTTATAAAATCTCCCTTTTCAGAGGCTATTTGTGGGCCGGAGGCCTCAACCCCTCCTAGAACCCATAAGAAAATCTTGGATGTTCCTACTAAGCCTAAATCTTTGCCTTCGTCCCCAGCTGGGGACTCCCACCAACCAAAACCTAAAAAGGCTAAAGTTTCGGCTCCGGAGTTTACTGAGTCAGCCCCAGTGTTTTCGGTGCCTAGACCTTCGGCACCAAGGCCTTTGGCTCCATTAGTGATTTAGGCTCCATCTTCTTCTACAGCCTTCTATATATCGGCACTGTATCGTCACCGACCATTCAGTCGGCACAGACCTTGACCGCGTCGACTCCGAGATCTTCCTCAGAACTGACGCCTTTATTGTCGACTCCAGTTTTGTCGGTTCCAGCTTCAGCACCGACAACCACTTCGGCACCGATCCCTGTGTCGGTGCAGACCATGACCTTGGCACTGATGACTTCTTTGGTGCAGACAACAGTAGTCCAGTCTCTCTCAGCACCGTTGTCCTTGGTGTGGTCAGATGAGATGGGCACCGAGTCTGCCTCTTCTGTGGACAGGCCTGTTTCTTCCTCAGTCTCTGTGAGGTCCTCTAGAAGCCTTTCCAAACATGATGTGTTGCGTCTTGTGGACCAGGTACTCTTGGCCAGAGGTATCCCACCCCTCAGGAACTATCCTTCCTTGGGAGGTGATCACCCATCTCCAAAGACCCCTTCTTATTCTCCTCCTTCATTGCCTTTGAAGTTCCATGGTTATAGCACATTCTTCCCCTTCTGCGGTTCCCTTTATGAATCTCACTAAGGAACCGCAATTGCCTTCATGACAGGAAAGTTTTGCTATGACCCAGGATGTCAGTTGTGACACGCATAGTTTGCTGTTCCACAGCCATCCAGGGACTCCGGGTTGGCAGACTGAGCCACTTAGGGGAGGGATGACCCCTGTCCTAGACATGCACTCCTCTTCGGGTGGACCAGCCTTCCAACTGATGGAGAAGGCTTTCGCTGCTGCTGGCGATAACGGACTGTCTATACCTCCGCCCTCCTCTGGTGCACTGCTTTCACAAGTCGCACCTAGTGGACACTGGGCGCAAGGGCCGCATGACATATTCCCTCAGGAATCCCCTTTTCTGCTGTCTTCTCCAGCTTCTCCCAGTGAGGAGGTCCACCAGAAAAGTTTGTGTAAGAGGAAGCACACGGACTCCACAGAGGTGTCCCTCACCGAAGACACAGATTTCGATGAGGGGGAAGGATCCCCTTGGTCACCCTCTGAGGTATCCTTTGGTGATATCCTCGAAATCCTGAAACAGAGGGGTGACTGGCAGCCCTCTAATCCAATCTCTGAGGAATATGTGTTCCTGCAGGCCTTTTGCACCCAGCCCCCTACCTCCTGGGTTACTCCACCTACCGATGAACTTGTCCAGCTCATCGTGCAGCATGCTTGGAAGGCTCCTGATACAGTTGAAGCTATTCCCTGGAGGCCAGATAAGACCTTGTCCCCTCCTGATTTGGATCCCCATTGGTCCAAAGGTCTTCCTGTGGATGCTTTGGTGGTGGCAGCTGCAACAAAAAAGGATCTGGCAGAAGAAGAAAGCCAGACTGTCCATCCCCTTAACAAAGAGTCCCGGGCCCTGGACAGGATAGGGAAGCTCGCCTTTGCTTCAGCGACCTTTGCTATCAGGTCCCTGAATTATATGGCACATTTTACCAGGCTTCAAAGGGATCTGGTTTCTGAGCTCTCTGAAACCTTGGCTGGTGCCGTGTCTGATGAGGTCCGTGACAAAGTGGCCTCTCAGCTGTCCACCATTTAATCTATATCTAACTCCTCTATGCGACTGATATTTCACGCATCAGAAAGAGCAGCTAGAGCAGCAGGTTCAGCTGCAGTCTTGAGACGACATGCCTGGATGCGCTTGTACAACTTCATGGAACCCTTTAAGTCTTCTATTCTTAATGCCCCCATTGAGGCCTCCTCGTTGTTTGGGCCCAAAGTTAAAAGCACACTGGCCAGATGTGAACAGGACAGTAAGACCCTTTCTGCCGTAGGTGTCCGTTATTCTTCCCCTCAACGTGCTTTCTCCCGAAACTAAAAGAGTGGGAAGATATGGTTCAAGAAATCTCAGGGTCCTTTCCGTGACACACAGGCCGAGTTCACCCCCAGAGGCAGAGGGGGAAACTCACAGGGAAGATGCTCCTTTTGGGGCAGAGGGGGTCCATGTAACCAGGGTTCCAGGGATTCTTTCCCTGGTCAGTCCTACCAGTGCTCCTGAACCTGAAGAGCGGCCCAACTCCTTTCCTCTGGAGTTGGTTGGGGGACATTTCTCCTTGTACCCTTCTGCCTGGCTAACCATCACCACCAATTCTTGGGTACAAAGGATTAGAACCAGAGGTTCTCATATCCCCTTTGATATTTCTCCTGTCCCTTCAAAAAAATCTTCCCGACATTCCACCCAGTCAAAGGGAAGAAGCAGCACTAGAGATAGAAAAGCTGCTAAGAAAAAGAGTCATCCAAATAGTCCCTCCAGACCAAATAGGATCCGGATTCTACTCAAGACTATTTTTGGTGCCTAAGAAAACCGGGGACTGAAGACCAATTTTGGATCTCAGTGTATTGAACAAGTTCATGAGAGTACAAAAATTCTGGATGGTCACAATACAGTCTATCCTCCCACTTTTGAAAAACATGATTGGATGTGCTCTATAGATCTTCAAGATGTGTACTACCACATAAAGGTGGACAGGCCATCAAGAAGATTTCCACGCTTCCGTGCGGGAGCCAGTCACTACCAGTTCAGAGTACTGCCCTTCAGACTCTCTTCAGCACCCAGAGTGTTCACAAGGTGCATGGCAGTTGTCACAGCTCACTTGTGACTTCAAGGATTCCAGGTGTTTCTATACCTAGACAACTGGCTCATTTCCGCCCCCACCAGACATCTACTGGAAGAAGCCCTGGTATACTCTCTCCTCGCTGCACAAAGGCTAGGCATAACCATAAACTGGCAAAAATCCAATTTCACCCCATCTCAGTCGACAGAATTCATAGGGGTTATCTAGGACACAAAAAAACTACAGAGCTGCTATTTCAGAGCACAGAATTCTAAGGATAAAGCAACAACTAATTACAATCCTTTCAAAGAAAAAATCCACAGCTCACTCAGTTCTACAGCTATTGGGTTCCATGGCAGCCTCCATCACCATTGTTCCCCTGGTCAGGTTTCACATGAGGCTTCTACAATGGCTACTGCTCACCCAATGGTATCCTTTTCAGCATCCTCTTTCAGCCATGATTTGAGTAACCCACAGGTGCAAACAGGATTTAAATTGGTGGATGACACACAATCTCTTACAATGGTCTCGCCCCTTCTCCCCCCAGCAACCCAAGGCCACAGTGACCACGGATGTCTCCCTGATGGGGTGGGGGGGGGGCTATGTCAGGGACAGACAGTCCAAGGCACCTGGTGGAGGCCCATCTGCATATAAATGTTCTAGAGCTGAGGGCGGTGCTTCTGGTGTTGCAAGCATTCCATCCCCTGCTGCCATCTGGGACAATTGCGATTCAATCAAACAACATGGAGGTAGTCTGGTACATCAAGAAACAAGGTGGAACCAAATCTTACCCCCTTTGTCGAGAGGCCATGAGGATATGGCAATGGGCGATGGCTACCAACCGTTTCCTTATAGCAATGCACATTCCCGGGAGTTCCAGAGTGATAGCAGACAGACTCAGCAGGTGCATTCTTCAACCTCACGAGTGGTCCCTGAATCCCTTGATATCGGCGGAGATCTTCCACCACTGGGGCCATCCTTGCTGCGACCTCTTTGCATCCCCAACCAACTACAAATGCAGCAACTACTTTGCCCTGATTCCCCCTCCGGGACAGTCACCCAGGGAAGCTCTAGTCCACAATTGGCCCTTGGGTCTTCTTTATGCATTTGCACCCTTTCCCCTCATTCCCCAGTTTCTGAAGAAAGCCCATCGGTTGAAGAGCAAGGTGGTCCTCATAGCACCATATTGGCCTCGACAGATTTGGTTCCCCTTCCTTTGGCCTTGCCTACTAGGTCGACCATGGATTCTCCATCCAACCCCAGAGTTGATCTCACATCCACAGAACCTGATTCATCCCAACTTGAACAGCCTGAAGCTCACAGCTTGGCTACTCCAATTCCCTTGATTGCCAGGCAGAATGATCTTTCTTTACCATGACATCTGTGCAGCTGCAACTTGGGCTACGCCTCATACCTTCATCAATCATTACAAATTGCATTTGGCCTCCAGGGGAAGAGCATCTTTCAGTTCTATGGTGCTCAGGAATGTCCTTCCATGAGAGCCTCCCAGGAATAGAGGTAGCTGGGGACTCTGTCCCATGCATAAGGAATGAACGAGGATTAACAATATCATATAAATAAGTTATGTCTTACCATAACATTCCATCTGTATTGTTGATTCTTGTTCAGTCATTACGACCCTCCCTCCTTCCCCCTCCTGTGGTTTCTAGTGGATCTCACCATCCGGTTCTCTTAGGTAATTTGATCAGAGGTAGCCACTATCTTCTTTGACTTGTAAACTTAATCTGAGGTAACAGGGAGAGGGGGGTTGTGGGTAAGAGTTTAGCTTGAGAGTTTGAAGCTGACGCGAGCTTGGAAAATGGCCGGCTCAGTTCCGAGCTCAGAACCGATACCCATACGTAATGACTGAACGAGGATCAACAGTACAGATGGAACGTTATGGTAAGACATAACTTATTTTTCCATTACAGTTTTATGATACCATAAGCTATCAGGGTTTCTTTTCATCTTGATGTTACTAGAGGCTGGACTGTTTTAACTGGTATGTGACCACTGTTCTGGCTTGCAGTTCTGTCTGTTGGATTAGATACTCCAACCACCTGCAGCTAACAAGATAATAAAAACTACTGAACCCAGGAAAAATCACACAACCTCCTCCAACCACCCGCCATTAACAGGATAATACAAAAACTACTGAACCCAGGCAAAATCAGTCATCCTCCTCCAACCACCTGCCACTAACAAGATTATACAAAAAATACTGAACCCAGTCAAAACCACACAACCTCCTCCAACCACCTGTTGCTAACAAGATAATAAAAAACTACTGATCCCAGGCAAAATCACACAAACTTCTCCAACCATCCACCACTAATAAGATAATACAAAAACTACTGAACCCAGGCAAAATAGCACAACCTCCTCCAACCACCCAACACTAACAAGATAATACAAAAAATACCGAACGCAGGCAAAATCATACAACCTCCTCTAACCACCAACCACTAACAATATAATACAAAAAATGCTGAACGCAGACAAAATCACACAACCTCCTCCAACCACCCACCACTAAGAAGATAATATAGCTACTCAATTTAACCATCACTTCCTATAGTCAGTCTTAGCCTTTCTGCAACCAAATAGCAATCCAAACCTGACACCACCAATATCAGGAAAAATGTTTTCATTCATTCACAACAGTCCCTACATCTACCACTAAAAAAATCTTCCATAGGTAAAAACCAACTACCTTAGCTCCTGATGACCTACCTCCAGAATAACCCCAAATTGCTGCTAACACATTAGTATACCAGGTGTCAATCTTGTAAATCAGCGAAACTATGTACCAGTACTCCAAAAAATCCTTTGCCATACCACTGCATAGGTGAGTATTAGGCTAGCTGCCTTTGTAGACCATTTTAAACCTAGCCAATTTCACTTGGTGAGAATCAAACCCTGTACTTCTTGTGTGGCAGGTAATAAGCTTAACCCTTATGCCAACCCCCCAAACCCTAATTGCAACCCTTCTACAGAAATCTCTAACTATAGACCAATTATAATTATATCATCTTTATCAAAAATCCTAGAAAAATATATCCACTCTCAACTACTAAATTTCAACCTGGCACACAATCTCCTCTCTACAGCAGAAGCATTGCTAAGTTTTATGAACACAATCAACCAAAACATAAACTCAGACAACCTTGTTTTTGCACTATTTCTTCACTTATCAAAAGCATTTGATACAGTCATCCATCAAGTGTTATTACACAAACTATACTCCCTCAGCCTGGCTAATACTGGTTTGATAGTTATCTGTTAGACAGGCACCGAGCCATAAAATGGCAACATGACTATTCGCCATACCTACTCACACATGTAGGAGTCCCCCAAGGATCCATATTTGGTCCATTCTCATTCAACCTATTTATCAATGACCTACATACTGTTCCCTCATATGCCACAATCATACAATATGTAGATGGATCCAGTTTCATTTTTATATCTAAAAGCCTGACCAAACTACAGCAAAAACACAAAACAGTTACAGTCCTCCATAGAAAGCTATCTTGCTAACTGTCTCCTTATTCTAAAACCCAAGAAAACAAAGCTAATTCTGTTTACACCAAAACAATATACTACACAAAAATGTCTCTCCACCATTACCTCAACAAATAACACACAAAATTGAATTAGTCTCTTGCACTAAACTACTCAGTGTCACCATAGACAACCAATTTAAATTTGACATATCATATCACAAGTGATAAAGAAGACACACCAAAAACTGGGCAGCCTGTACAGAGCAAAACCATTCCTCACCAACAGTGTTAGAAATAGCATTGTCTCAACCTACCTCCTATCATCCCTGCTATATGCTTCTCCCATTCTGACAAATTTGTCTTCCTCAGTTATGTTGAAACTGCAATGATGTTGTAATAAAATAGCCAAATTAGCTTCTAACCTACCAGATAGAACCCGCCACTGCCTGACTCTGAAACAATTCAACTGGCTTGACCTACCTCATATTCTCCCAGTTACTTATAATCTGTAAATTGCTCCAAAAAATGGAATAATATGCATCTGTTAACAATCTAATATACTGCACTTCCCTAAGCAGACCTCTGAGTTTTGGTGATAAAATGTTATATAGTATTACTGAATCTAACAATGCAGTATGAGATTCATTGTATTCCAACTGTATCAAAGAAATGGAACTCTATCCCAAATGTATAGCTGGTTCATCCAGCCTCCTGTGCCAGTACCATGAACCAGCACCCCATCCCCACAATCCTTCAACTAAAGAGAAAAAAAAAGCACTTTACTGCATTAAGCCGGTCGCTACATTATAGTTATATCCAAGCCTTCCTCCAGCTCTTCCATTCCCATTTTTCCATTTCTGTGCCCTGCCCCAAACCCTCCTTCAACACATTTTATTAAAAAAAATATATTTCTTCTTTTAAACTGTAGCAAACTAGTTGCTACAGATTATACTCTGCCTGCATGGAGTGCCATGGTACTTATGGTCTAGTTAAAAAAATATATTTTAAGCCATAGCAAACTGCTTGCACTTGCTGCAGTTTAGACCACACATGTAGTGCTACAGCACTCAAGTTTGACTACAAATGCAATACTAGCTTTTAAAAGCTGGTACTGTAGTAAAGAGAGCTCGGGATCAGCTGATGGCATCCACCAGTACTTTGTCCAGGGCTGTTGTCCCTCTCGCCCTTCCCTAGCTACTCTATGGCTCTATTCCATCCTGCTTAAGGCAAAATATGAACTTAAAATGTTTCAAATCTGCGCTGAAGAAATACTTTCTGCACATATGACTCTGCTTCTATACCATGTCTGGCTAAGATCAATCCATTTAAACCTAAGCTCACATTTCTGCCCCCCACTACATCTTAAGTTTCACTTTTAACTTACTCTTGACATCTAACAAACCTATTAATATACTCCGTATCTTTTATCTCAGCTACCTCACTATGGTACTTAAATTCTATTGTATAACATCTTAGAATCCAGCTTCTTTTACTAAACACTCCTAATTACCTGTTGTATCCTTTCACATAGCTGATAATCCCTGACCACAGCTAGTCTACTACTCCAATGTTATTTTATTCCAGATACTTGCTAAATTATTCTAATTATAAGATGCACAACTAATCTGCCACTTGCCTATGACAAAATATTAAGAACGAACTCATGTTTATAATACCAGATTGTATCTGCTTCTTTGCATTACATTAGATAACTATATCTGTACTCACATCTGCTTACTACTGTTGTACTCGTATCTCTCTTCCTACTGTGTTTCCCATGTTGTTATTTCATTGTGTTATCTACTGTCCTTGTTGTCATTAATGTACATAATCACTGTAATTTTGTGCACAGCCTTTTCCCCTGGGCCTCTGCTGAAAAGGGATTTAATGCCCAGTTGGACTTTCCTGGAAAGCAAATGCAATAAATAAATAAATACATACAAACATGCATACATACATGCATAAATAAAGTAAGCAAACTCATTGTTCATTCATTGGTAAGCTCAATGCAATTGTTTTATCTGGTACGTGGATTGACACTTTAGGAATTTCTGTCTTGCAAAAGCTATTTACATCCTATTGAGTTACTTGACAATCTAAGAAATGATACAAGGAAAATTTTCATCATCATATTTCCAGGGTATCCATATCGCACAGATAAAGAAGCTTTTCTGGCATTTCTTTATCAAATAGATATTAGAATTAGCTTAGTGCATGAATTCAAATCCATATCACACAGGTAAAGAAGCTTTTCTGGCATTTTATTTTTATCAAATAGATATTAGGATCTGCTTAGTACATGAACTCATATTCACGATTCACAATTAGATGAATATTAGTCATTGCTGATTATTTATTTTCTTTATCCCTTGTTTTCTAGGAAGATGGGTTGGTTGTGAATGCGAAGTCACAAGGTAACAGTGTTGATGAAACAATCAAATGCAATGACAGCAATCAGGATCATTCTTACAATAAAAGTACAGATTGTTACATTTCAAAGTAGTTGAGAACTGGTTTCACAGAAGTTGAAATTGCACATATAGCAAGGTTAAGACAGTGATATTTCACAGAGGTATGTAAAATATGTACACAGTTGACATCTTATCCACAACAATTTCACATTTAGCTACATTCGCAGTAACACAGAAGGGTCTATCTGATACAGTATTACATTCAAATTCCAAAGTATAAAAATTACTATTTCACAGAATATTTGCTCATAATTCTTCATGGCTGTCTGAATGATGACGCTCCCCTCAAACGGTTCTCAACTTGACTATGGGTGGAATCCCTAGTCTGAAGGAACAAATGGACATTGACCAATTGAGAGCAAGCTTGATGGTTGGTTGATAGGTACAGGGGCAAAATTACTGAAAAATTCAGATGAAGAGAAATTTCCAGTTAAAATTATTAACGTTACCCAGACTACAAGTATATCATGACTAAGTATATTATTTCTGGCCTTGTCAGTCCACTAGTAATAATTTTAGTACATGCAACTTTGTGGTAATATATAAATTGCTCATTTGATCAATACAGATCCCTTTATCCTGATGACAAAGATTTTACTTTCTTTTCTCACTGACAAAAATTTAGTTGAGAATTAATTTGTTTTTACTTTCAAAATTCTGGAATAAATATGATTTGGAATATAAAACTGAACTATGCCCTGTTTCAAACAATTCCCTGATTCATCTGTACTTAAAATGCCATACAGCCATAAGTCCTAAATCTAACTAGAGACTTAAACCACATGTACTAAAAGAAAATTATGTTCTCAATGAGATATTAAAACTATTGTAGCCTCACTTTTAGTATGTCTAAAATCACATTCTAACGTTCAATATTAGATGGGTATAATTTAAAGTTACATTAAGAGGTTCTTATTAGTATAGCATCTCATCTAAAGAAATGTAAAATTAAGAAAACAACTATATTATTGACATCTTAATTGGCTAAAGACAAACAGAATAAAATAGATGATTTAAAATACTAGTTATGGCTCAAAATGAATTAAAACTATATAAGCTACTAACCAATTTTAAAGCATGGCTTTTCATCAGATGTTAAATGTCATTCATACAAAACATCAGTGGGTAAATAGTATTCACATCAGTTTGACAACCAATAAATTCACAGTACTAATAACACATATAAAATGTTAAATATAATTGTGATATTTTAATTTTATTTATTTAACATTTGTTTACCAGAAAAGTCCAACTTGGAACAAAGCCAATTTTCAGTGGATGCCCAGGGAGAAATGCTCCAAACATATGTCTTTGTAATGTGGGAGGATACCCACACAGAGAAGACATGCAGACTTTGCACAGAAGGCACCCCAGCCAAAAATCGAACCAGAGAACCTTTTGCTGTGAGGTGACAATGCAACCTCTGCACCACTGCACCGTTTGTGTATGCATTTTTATTAGTGTGATGTTATACATGTATTTGTGTATATTTATTATTATTGCTGTTCTTAATTGATTGCTTGTCAAAGTTATGTGAATGCTATTTAAGCTTTGGCATTTTGTTTGTATTACTTCTAAAATCTGATGAAAAGCTCATGCATTTTTATAGTTTTTGTATCTGTGAAATAAACTGATATGGTTCAAAGCTTGTGGATTTTGTTTTCAATAATGTAGCTGCTATGCTCACTTTTTTTCTTGTTTAACAGAAACAATAACTCAGCATTTCAATCAGGATTCATAAAAGGTATGAACCAAGATAATATTATGCTAGAATTAATTTTACATCATAATAAATCTAATATACTGAAAACTGTATTTTCAGTAGATGCCATAAAGGCATTTCCATCAAATTAACTTCCCCTTCCTTTACAGAGTTCTTAAAAATTCAGCTTACCCAACAAGAATATCAATGCAATTTCTGCCCTTTATGAACTTTGACCTCCTTGGCAAGCAATGTAAATATTTTCCCTCCTACTGAGATCTTAACTGAGCCTAGGCAAGGATGTCCTCTGGCATTCTACCCCTTTATTTTATCTCTTGGAAAATTCTTCTTTAATGACACTAAAGATCTGAACCATATGAGTATAAACTTTGGAACTGCAAAAATTAATGTGTCTTTTTCATATGCTATTCTGTAATATCTTAACAGTTTTATACAAGCTTTCCCTAAGATCTTGAAATGTGTTAAAAAAGACAATATATTTTGTAACTACAAGTTAAATATTCAGAAATCAGAAGTCCTTTTGTGTACATCATTTGGCATTTCAGACCTCAAAGATTAAACTCCTAAAATTAATCCAGCACTCAAAGAACTTGTGTACCTAGAGGTCAAATACAAATTAGACTTGGTTTCATTAATTTCAGTCTATGTTAATCAGTTAATAAAAGTAAGATTGATCTCCGATCATGGTCTAAATTCATTTTCAACCTACCTGTGAAATCCTCAATAATCAAAATGAATGTTTCTCCATATCTCTTATTCTTTTGCAATAATACATTTTTCACTTCTCACCTGATTGTTTTAACTCTGTAATTAAAATTCACTTCATTTGCAAGAATACAACTGGAAGAATCAGCTTGACTAGTCTGAACCAAAAATTAAAGGCAGTTTTAAGTTGTCTAACCTCCAGCTATTTTATCTTTCAATTAGGATTATTAAACTTTTCTCCATTTTAGGTCAGTATAAACCTAGTCCATTATGGAGTCATGCAGTCAGGTTTCAGACTGAATATTTAGATTGCTGTTTTAAATCTTTTCCATTCATTTGACAAAAAATCATAGTATTTCATCGTTACCAACTTATTTAAAACTACTTATTCCATAATCCAGTTAAATAAATGGATGTATTTAATGAGCATCTTATTTGACAACCTCTCTTAGACAACCCAACCATTGCAATAAATAATTGTTGTAAACAATTTTCCTTAGTCAACATATATCATTCTTACATGATTGAAAATAACAAGATAATCCCTTGCAGTATTATGCTTCTAAAGAAGAATTATTTAGGTACTTCAGCATGCCCCTCCTATATTTAATCAGGATAACAAACTCCACTTCTTAAATATGACAGTGATAAATTTGAACTTATCCTGGATGAGCTTTCCCACCAAAAAAAAAAAACATTTTTCTCATGCCTTTATAATTCCTATATCAATTCTCATATTTCATAAATGTCCATTTGCAAAATTACTGGGGCTCTCTTCTAAAATAAAAACATATTTTTCAGACTGGAAATGAATACAAAATAATGTCTATAATATATTACCTTACTTGAAAGGTACTATTTCAGCAGTTTATGTTATTGCACAATGTTTATTTGTTTCAGGATGAGCAATGTTACACTTCTATATCTGGCATTGACTATATGCTGACTATACTTTTTCCTTTTCAACACAACATTTTGCAATGCACTTAATGTCTCAATTGCCATGATGAAAAGTTATATATATTTGTATAAATGTGAAAATATGCTGAATAAAACATGGGTCTTGAAAAAAGATTATAGCAAAAATAGAAAAAGGAGAGATGAATCAAAAGTTGACTGGGCTGATGAGTTCATTACTCTAGAGCACCAATCATATGATATTCTCCTCTTTAACAGATGGTGTTGTGACTTTATTTGATTATTACCTTCACAGTTATTGAAATGTCATAATGTGTTGTGTCTTGTGAGCTGGTTCCTGTTGTGCTATTGTAATGTCAAAAAGCTAACAGAACGTCAACTCATGTCTACTTTTTTATTTCATAAATAAAAAAACAAATGTTGCATGGTTTCAAAAGTGAATCGGGGTGCGTTTATTTATATGAGAAATGCTACAACAGTCACTGAAAAATCTTTATCTGCAAAGGGCTTAATCAGAACATTCATAAGTGTGTCTCTAGAAGTTTGACTTGTTCCTGTCTGTGAATAGGATGACTTTCCTATGAGTGGCAGATGTCCAAATGGTTGATTACTATTTCCCCATATCTGATTCCCCAATTTTATGCTTCCACAATGGCAGTTCCTATGTTTTAAATATCACTGTGAGACAGCGCTTCATGTAGCTTCTGCCTTTCCTCTTGTAGGCTTCTATAGGGTGGTTTTCTTGCTGTTCAATCACAGAGTTAATATACTAAATATTTTAAACACATTGGAACATGGGTTTATGAGCAAAAACAATGAAAAATAGCTCACTTGGCTGGATTTCCAAACTATAGTTTCCAAAATTATATGCAATATTTACAGTATCTTGCTTCAGATTTACAGTCTATAAGTTTATCTCCACAAAGGATTCATATTAGTTTGTTGATTCTTTACATTGTCAAAATTCATAAGGTCAAGACCACATGATTGACAATGTAAAATATCACAAGCCAACTGATAATCAGAAACAGTGATGCACAGAGGCTGTGGTACAATGGGGAGCCTGGAATGTTCCCTTTCCCCACTGTCATGCGATTTCAGAGTTAGTACATAAAATTAGCGGGAGGTGTGGGGGCCACAGTACCTCACATGAGGGGGGGTGCAGGGGTTTGTTCCCTTGGTTAAAAGCTGTTTCTGTTTTTAACATTCTGGTGTTTGAGATTTTACATTGTTGATCTTGTGGTCGTGACCATATATATTTCGGCAATGTAAAATCTCAACAATCTGATATAAATCCCTCCACCACATGGTTCTAGTCGCACACAACCCTTCAAGAAAACTGGCTGTTTCAACTTAACAAACAAGATTTGCACCTGAACATGTCTCAGGTTAAATCTACCATAAGTACCAACTGAGCAATCCAGCTTAAGAAACCATAATTACTCAGTTAGAGAACCTACCCTCACCAACTATGAATGTCTGACTAATAAATTAACTTTCTGTCTTTAGCCTTCCAAGTTCCACTTATATATATATATATATATATATATATATATATATATATATATATATATTCACTTTAGAAGCTCAAATTCCCAAAAACCCAAACTTCATATGGTCAAGACCATAAGTTCGAGTTTCGGAAACTCAAACTCCTAAAATGAAACGTAAAAAAAAAAAAAAAAAAGTCAAACATTGCTTTTGCAAGGGGGCTTCACCCCCCACACCCCCCTACTTAAATATACCAACTCCAAGATCGCACTACAGTGGGGAAAAGGGAAATCTCCCATTTTGCGCTGTATGTGGAAGAGCAAAATGGGAGATTTCCCGTTTCCTGTCAACAACGCAAAAAAAAATGAAAACATTACTTACACACAGAGCATACAGGGGTCCTTGCCTCTCTGTGTAAGTAATGTTTTAAGGTAAGTAAAGTGTTATTTTTTAATATTCCGCGGTGGTGCAGTGGTAGCATTGTTGCCTCACAGCAAGAGGTTCTCCTGTTCAATTCTCGGCTGGAGTGTGGAGAGTGCCTTCTGTGTGGAGTCTGCATGTCCTCCCCGTGGTTGGGTGGGCGTTCGAAAGACATGCATAAATGGGAATGCCTTCATTGAAGGTTGAACATCGAGCTGGCACCTTGGCGTTCGTGAAAATCTACTGCCAATCATTAGCAGACCGGAGTTCCACTGTGGCAACCTGTAACCGGGAAAAGCAGAAAGACAACAACAACAAAGTGTTATTTTTTAATATGTTACACATTCGAGTTACTGAAAGCTCAACCATATGCAATTCGAGCTTTCAGTAATTCGAGCATGCAAAGTGCTCCCATATATATATATATATATATATATATATATATATATATATATATGGTTCCCATTCAGAAGCCTGAAACATCATAAGCCTGAAAATCAAAATCCTGAAACCAAAAGCCTGAAAATTCAGAATCCTGAAAACTCAAAATCCTGAAAGCCCAAAATCCTGAAAGACCAAAATCCTGAAACTCAAAATCCTGAAAACACAAAATAGACATACTGATGTCATTGTGGCTTTGCTATTGTTAGCCCTGTGGTCATGCGTTGGGGTCAGGTAAGTGTGCGGTTGGTTTTATTTTAGGGTTGGGGCGGTTTAAGTGAGTTAGGGTTAGGGCGCAGGTTAGGCATGTATGCAATAGTGACAAATATTGGGGTTAGGGGCGGTTTAAGTGAGTTAGGGTTAGGGCGCGGGTCAGGTGAGTGTGCGATAGTGACGGACCTTAGGGTTAGGGTTAGGGTTAGGGTCAGGGTCAGTTGGTAGATATTAGTGTCTTTATAGTGACATATTAGCATTATGTGTGTTTTCAGGATTTTGTGTTTCAGGATTTTGGTCTTTCAGGATTTTGGGCTTTCAGGATTTTGAGTTTTCAGGATTCTGAATTTTCAGGCTTTTGGTTTCAGGATTTTGATTTTCAGGCTTATGATGTTTCAGGCTTCTGAATGGGAACCATATATATATATATATATATATATATATATATATATATATATATATATACACACACACACACACACACACACACACACACACACACACACACACACACACAAAACTGTCTGTAATTTTTTTCTTTTTTCTCACTAATTAACTACTAAACTTATCAGCTTCCTAATGATATTGTTATAGGCTCACAGGTTCATAGGTTTATCGTAGGCTAATGACCATCGGGGTCTTTACAAGGAAGTGTATGTTAGTTGGAGATGAATTTATGCTTACTGTTGAACTCTGTCCATCAAAGACATGAGAGACAGACCTGGTGTGAATCCGAGATTTCCCATCCAGTGATCAAGGTTTCATTTGAACAGGGTCAGGAATGAACTCTACTTCATGTAGTGGGGGGATCATTTGAGACACATATCAGCCACTCCAGCATGTTCTATTCAGGTCCTTGGATCTAGTGTTTCTAGTGCTGTTTGTTTTGTGGATCTGAGGTTGCCGTATATGCCATGCATAAATTGCCCCTCAGTAACCTGCTGGAGACTGAGTACAGAGATGGGGCCCGAAGGCAATCCAAAAAATAGGCTTCAGTGGATTTGTACCCACACATAAGCAAACATTAATGTTGCCATTCTGCTTAACCAGTTGAGCTAAGGAACTTTGTATGAGAGTGGGTTTAGTAACATTATTTTTTACTTTCGCTGTTACTCGAACTCTGATAGCTGGATGCATGTCAGCCATCCCCCATTTGTTTTTACTTTTTTTTCAATTAAATCATATTACAATTCATTATTATGCCAATTTGTAATATAAATGTTGCAAGTACAGGAAAAAAAGCTTAGATGTAGTAGTGGTGCAAAAAAAAGTGTTAAATCCATAAAGTACATGGACTCCCTCTGAAGAAAATCTACTGCATTCCAGTACCATAACCAAGATGTCACTGGCAGTTTTTGTTAACTGGGGGACATGAAAGCACTAATCACCATAGGCCATTTTCAGACTCTGCTAAGGAAGAAAATACATTTATATACAAAAATACATAACACAGGATAACCCAAAGAGTGCTTGAGAGTTAAGGCAAGGAAGTAAGGCAAAATATCAAAGTGTGATTGACCAGTTCCAACTGAAACAATACCGATTATATACTACATGATTAATGATGTTATACATTATGTACAGGGAATAAGGGGGAGGTGAGAGGGAGTGTACGAAAGAGAGCAGACAGTGCTAGGTGGAGAAAAAGTCATCACATTATGTAGGGGAAAATAACAGAGGGGTGGAAAAAGTGAGTAGATATTAATGTGCGTTTCCTGCTGGTGTTAATGAAAAATGTGATTTCAGTACTACTAGCTTTCAGTGTGGTTGATGAAGTGCTGTTCTTGTCTGCTATCACAGTGTCCTTTAGTGAAGTCTCCTTTATGGCATCCATCAGGATACCTTTGTCATAAATTGTGTAAAAACAATTTGTCACTGTCGTTCAACTAATGTGTCAATTCAGTCATATATAGAGAGAGTGCATGTACGCCTGTGTAGGGCACCATGCAGCCAAACCCTGCCAGTGTATGCTATTGTACATATCAGGGATTATGCTTCTCCAAAACCTCTGTACTTACTTAAGGTCATATCTGAAAAAGATCCTTGTGACTAGCGCACTTACCCTAAAAAATGACAGGCAAGCAAACAAATCAGTAGGAATGTAAGAACTGCAGAACACAATTCAACAACCTCCACATGCAAATTAAAATAAAAAATATGAAACCTAACCACAGACAGTGGTGTGGCCAATATTTTTTGCCAATTGTACAGCACATCTTGTTTATTATCTTTGTACTTAGTTATGTGTGCAGTTTTTCTCCACAGAAATCCAGTGAAAGGGGTATTTTAGTCCAGCTGGATGACCCAGTCAACAAATGGAAATACAAACATAAAACACACACCAGCTCTAAGGTCCTCCAGCCCATCAATTGTTCCACCTGCAGATCAGATGCTGTGCTGTTACCTACTCCCAACTAATTACTTAACTCTTATGTTTCTGTGATGCTATGGCATATATTCAAAATGCAAATTTAAGAGAGGAAACATATAAGGCTAGCTTTGCTGGGAAGAAAGCACTACTGGTGACAATTTAAAAGGATCTACATAAAATTGTATATAGGTAAACATGTTTATGGCCTCTGTGTGCTTGTCTAGTACTGTTCAAATAAAATTATGAATTATTTAGTCATCTAACAATACAGCAATGTAACAGCAGTCTGAAAACTGTTAGCTTTTATGCTGGCGGACATGACTGTTAGAACTCTACAGACACAAGGCACACTTACATTCATATATCCTGGGCAGCGCAGTAGTGCAGCAGTTAACATTACCACCAGACAGCAAGAGATTCTCTGGTTTGATTCTTGGCTGGGGTGCCTTCTGTGCGGAGTGTGTATGGCCTCCCTGCATTTGCAAGGGTTTCCGGTTTCTTCCCACGTTCCAAAGACATGCATTTGGAGCATTTCTCCCTGGGCCTCTGCTGAAAATAGGCTCTGTCCTAGTCAGACTTTCCTGGTCAACAAATATTAAATAAATAAAAAATAAATATATCCCATTTGCATAGACACCGGCTTTACCACAAACCCCCTACCGGCACAAAACTACTAATTTTGGACTTGGATAGGTTTAGGCTACAAGATGCACACAACCCATTAGCATTCATTTTAACCATCCTGGGTTAATGAACATCCTAGGTCAATACATAGTAATGATATACTGGAAGGACTGGAGGATCTGTCACCAAAGTGAAGTATCTACCTAACAGGTATTACTATAATGAAGAGAAGGCCCATTTCACAGCCACTCACTCACTCACTCACTCACTCACTCACTCACTCACTCACTCCATAAGGCTGTATAACTTTTCAGTATTGCTTAATCTTCTGTTTCTAAAGCAGACAGGGTGCTCCCTCTCTATACCTGAATATGTATTTTACACATTGTTTAATTTTTTTTATTTCAATAGCACACATGGTGCTTCTCACCTTGAATGTCCTGGGAATAATACAGCTCCCTAAATTGCATCTGATGCATCTGTATAAAAAGTGAAGTGCTTAGTAAATTCAGGAGTTACAAACACTGGTTCAAAGCATATTCTTTTCAGTTCATTAACATGCCCTGTCTGCCTCAAGAGACCATTGTACTGGAGCTTTTTCTTTTTGTGAGATTTGTCAATTGACAGGCAATAGTTTTGGCACTAATAATTGGTGTAGCATTTTTTTCTCTGTCTTTACTTAATGTAATCCATGAAACGCCTTTACATGTCTTTTTGTGGAGTAATAGTCTTGTTTTTATTGCCTCTATTTTTTTCTGATTGTGGATTTACCAACCCTCTTCCTATAAGGTGTCCTGGGTGTTTGGTTTCCACTATAACCACCTTATTCTTCATAACTTTCACAGCCATGCCTTGCTGTTTTTCATAGCTTTCACTGCCATGCCTGCCTGTTTTTTAAATTCTAAGACAGCATTCACAGTCTTTTGAATAAGTAATCATGTCATTCGTGTATACAGCAGCAAATCATGAGATGAGATTCAGTCGTTTTCCATTATTCTCTGAAAGGAAGCAGGGGCTCCATGTAAGCCAGATTGTACCACTGTATATTAAAATGTATCTTTACCGGTTACAAAAGCTGTGGTTTCTTTAGCGGGGGGCAGCCTGAATACCCTTTTGTCAAGTCCAGTGCTGTCACTTATCAGGTCATTCCTAAATTTGCTATAATTTCATCAATTCTGGGTATGGGAAAGCTATCAAAATTTGAAATGCTATTCAATTTCCTAAAGTCATTACAGAACGTGATGCTTCCACCAGTTTTTGAAAGTAGGGTTACTGGGCTGTTAGACTCATTATGTGGCTGTCCTTCTTCTCCTACTAATTATTTCTTGTGTCTCTAGTATTGTCTAAGGTCTCACTCTAACTTCATACCACCTGTTGCATATATGTTACCTTCTATATGTTTAGTTCTCACAAATATATCTGAGAAGACCGCACTTGATGTTAGCCCTTAATAAGAATTCTGTTATTTCTTGCTTGCCTAGTTCTGACATGGCTTCCTCTAATTGTACTTGAGGTATAGTTTCTTAGGCCTCTCTTGACTGAATTTCAGCTTGCATGCTAAGCACAGAACCCTCTAATTCCTTTCATGGCTTTAATACATTAATGTGATAAACTTGCTCTGTCCTCCTATTTCATGGTTGTCTAACCATGTAATACATTGTACTTACTCTTTCAATCATGGGAAAGAATGGATTGACATTTAGCCAGAAATTTGTTCTCCTTGGTGGGTACTAATATCAATACTAATACCTGATCCTGGGGTTAAATTCTCTAAGTTGGCTATTCATATAATAAACTCACTGGCATCTCTTGAGATTTCTGCATGTGTTCCTTTACTATGGGCATAACTAGCTTTAGCCTATTCTGTAAGCTAACTTAGTGCCCTATAATACTTTAAATGGTGTTCTCTTTGCTTCTGAAGTTTAGCAATGCCAAGCAGATACCTAAGATGCTTACCATAAACGAGTTCTAACAGAGTAAATGAACTGGGTGGCACTTCTCTTATTGTAAATACAAGTAAGGTGACAATTGGTCATAATTCTTACTATCTGCACCAATTGCTTTTCTTAGCATGTATTTCAGTGTTTTTTTTTTGAATCCTTCTAAAACACCAGTCTGCTGTCGCTACACTGATGTTTTTAACTGCATAACTTTAAAGCACTAGCACAAATGAGAGGAAATGCTTGACATAAAGGTTGTACCCTGGGCAGTATGTATTGCGTTAGGGATACCTACTCCACAGAATAATAGCACCAGTTCTATGGCACTAACCTTAGAATTATCTTTGTGTAATGTTAAAGCTTCTGGAAATGTTTTTGTACATTCTGTTATTACCAGCATGTACAGATACCCATACAGATTTTAATAGTGAACCCACAGTATGTGTATATATGTTCAAATGGTGCCTCTATAAAAGGCATTGGAATCAATGGATGGGATGTAGTTTTCTGATGCTCTGGACAAGAAATCCAGAAACTGTGCACCTCTTTCATTACACCTGGCCATTAAAACGTGGTTAACACTCTTGCCTTAGTTTTTCAATCTCAGGTGGCATCCTAACACCTGACTATGTGCTAATGGGCTAAGCTCACTAATATTGCACTATAATGTTTTCACACTGACATTTGGTGCATGTTTTTCTCTATCTTTTAACTCAAAATAGGGACAAGAAGTATTTGGAAAATCATGTTCACTCTCTTCCCCTATAACGTTAGTTATATTCTTACTCTTTCTCTCTTTAAAGCATCGTCTTCTCATT
The DNA here is from genome assembly GCF_019279795.1 of Protopterus annectens. Taxonomy (NCBI): domain Eukaryota; kingdom Metazoa; phylum Chordata; order Ceratodontiformes; family Protopteridae; genus Protopterus; species Protopterus annectens. Next base: position 1,437,818,606 of record NC_056743.1, on the reverse strand, counting down.
GCGCATTTTAAAGTTATCTATCCAACATATCCCAAGTTCCAAACGTGTGGTTACTCAAGTTTGCTGATGAATGGAAAGTTGTACTGTTACCTCTTCATCCACTGATAACAAATTGCATGAACAAGGGCTGGAACATGCACATAGCCTGGGTACCGAATATAGTCTCAAGGTAAATGCAAAAATGTGCAGGAGAGTAGCATTCAGCAAAATGCTGCTCCCACCTTATTTATTATAAATGGTACTCCTCTCCAGATAGATATAGTCAGAGAGACCTCGGGACTTATGCAGACAACTCCCTATTTTGATCATCATGTTTGCACCATAGTCAGGAAAACCTTCTAGCTGGCCTAGTTAATTTCTAATAAAAATAAACATCTACGATTCCACTCTTCACCATAGTATGACATGACATCAGGCCCAACACTGAATACAATGCATCCCCTTTAGTTTGTACCAATATAAGACTATCTCTCAATTGGAAAGGTCTTGGTGATTTTTATCCAAGAAAATTAAAGGCCTTGAATCCTTCAACTATCCCAATAGATTAGCACAAAAATTGTTTATTACAACACAAAGCTTTCATTTCTTACAACTGACTTGGAACTCCTTCAGACAATAAAGGATTCATCACATTTGTATTAAATGATAATCCTTAGTGCAATGTGACATAAAACCACCATTATATCAATATCAAGACAAAAGTACTAAATAGGTTCATAGATTCATAGGTTGATACTAGGCTATCTGCCCTAGGGCATTTATAAGCCTAGCCAGAGTGTGTTTGGCTTTCGCCACCCTTTTAGATTAGTTGTCTGTGCCTCTGTATAGTAGGTCACAGAAGATAGCCCTTTTAAGGTTAGTTTACAGTGCCTCTGTCTAGTAGGGACACAGAAGAGATCCCAGGGGTAAACCTACGATCTCCCATCCACTCGTCAAGATTTCTCTTGAAGAGGGTCATTGAGGGGCTCTGCCTAACATGGATTGGGATTTTGTTCCAGAGTGAGGGGAGCTACTGGGATATAAATCTGTCCCTCCAGCATGTCCTATTTATTTCTGTGCTGAGGTGTAAGTCCCTGGAGCGTGTAGCTCTAAGGGATTTGGATTTCCTGAGGTGGAGCATGTCCATTAATTCTGGTTTGGACATGGCTTTATACGTCAGGCACAGATCGCCTCTGAGTAGGCAGTAAGCAACTGAGTAGAGCTGGAGTTTCTTTAGCCTAACTGCATAGGGCATCTGTTTGAGTCCCTTGATCCCCTTGGTGAGGTACTTTTGGGGTCTTTCCAGTTGCTACAGGTGTCGGGTAAGGTACATCCCAAATGGGGCATTGTATTCAATTATGGGCCTGATGAGTGATGAGTAGAAGGGCACAATGACTTCTCTTGATCTAGATGTGAACCCTTTCATGATAAGGTGGGCTATATAGAAGGTCTTTCTAACCACTTTGGCAATGTGATTGTCAAAGGAGAGATTGCTATCTACTTGGGTCCCCAAATCCCTAATTACTTCTTCCATACTTAATGGATTACCACCTATGTGGTAATTTGTGGGCACTTTGTTTTTCCCAAAGGGGATGACTATGCACTTTTTGGCATTTAGCTTTAGGCCATGGCTCTGGCACCAGTTATCCATCTCTGTGAGATCCTTTTGGAGGATGCTTGTGTCAGTCGGCGGTCGATTATGGCACCCAGTTTGCAGTCGTCTGCGAACATGGTCAGCCATAGTCCTCCCATGTTAGCCTGTACCTCAGAGAAATATATACCAAACAAGAGAGGTCCCAGGACTGAGCCTTGTGGGATGCCACTTGTAACTGGTTTAGAGTCTGACATGGCACCTGCAATTCTGACCATGTGGGTTCTATCCCTGAGCCAGTTTGCAACCCATCTTGTGACATAGGGGTTGATATTTAAGCTGGTGAGCTTATTTATGATGCCCGAGTAGTGTATTGTGTGGAAGGCTTTTGTGAGGTCCAGGTAGGCTGTGTGGACTACCTTCCCTTCATCTATGGCCTTGGTGACTGTTTCAAAGAAGTCGACCAGGTTCAAGAGGCAAGATCTGCCCTTAACAAAGCCGAATTGGGTAGGATCCAGTGTTTGAAGGTTCCCAATGTCTTTGTTTATGAGTTCCGTGATGATACGCTCCATAGCTTTGCAGACCAGGCTAGTCAGGCTTATAGGGTGATAGTTTCCGGGGTCCGTTGTGGCACCACCTTTGTGGAGTGGGACCACTGTTGCTGTACGCCATTCCTTGGGTATATATCCTGTAGTAAGGCTGAGATTGAACAGTGACTTTATGTGAGGGTTCAGTTCTTCTTGGAGCTCGTGTAAGACGCAGCCCGGGACACCGTCTGGTCCCATTGATACTGTGTTTTTTTGCTTTGGAGAGGGCAGCTCTCACCTGTGCATCTGTGATGTCAGGGAGGCTACACTATGTTGGGATAGACATTTGCTGTTTTGGGAGGGAAGGGGGGGAGAATATGCACTGAACCTGTCTGCCAGAATGTTGGCAATATCTGTGGGTTCAGTGTATTTTTTGTCATTTTGCATTAACTCAGAGCATATCTGGGAGTTGCCACCCAGGTTCCTGACATAACTAAAGAAGGCTTTGTGATTATCTTTAGCATCTTGTGCAATTTTTCTTTCGAAGTTGGCCTTAGATAATTTTAAGAGGGATCATAGTTTCTTGCTAGTACTGATCAGAGATGCCTTCCCTTTTTGGGATTTTGCTCTATCATGTAGTAGCTTCCTCCTTCTGTTGTATAACTTATTTATGGCTGGGGTCCACCAGACAGGTCTCCTGCCTTTGGAGGAGTGAGTCTTGGTTTTATTTGGGATAGCACAATCCATGCATTCCTGTAGGTGTCCATAGAATGCATTTGTAAAGGATTCTGCAGTTTGGGCTGTATTTTCCACTGGCCTGGGGGCTTTGAAGGATTCCACCTCGGTTTTGAGAAGTGTTAAATTTGCTTTTGAGAAGTTCTTCACCATGGTTTCCTTGGCTGGGGGTGGGGATGGGATATGGATGTTCAGTGAGATTAATTTATGGTCAGATCTTACCAATGAGGGGTATACCTCTGGTATGGAACAGAGTCCCCATGTTGGTGATGATCAGGTCCAATATGTTTTCCCCTCTTGTGGGAGTGGTGACCAGTTGTTCCATAGCATTTGAGTTTATAAATTCTAGGAACCGTTGGGCGAGGGTGTTGGGGCTTGAGTAGTGCTCCCAGTCTATGTTTGGATAGTTGAAGTCACCCAATATGATGGTGTTTGAAGAGGCCTTCATATTCTCCAGTGTTCTCAGGAAAGCTGAGTGGGGTTCCTGAGTTTGGGAGGGTGGTCTGTAGCAGGCTACAAACTGAAAGGCAGTTTTGCCCACTGTTAGTTGCACATGGATGGTCTCTGATGCTTCGTGCAGTGCCACTAACCTGGAGGTGTGGGTATCTTTGATTAATATGGATACTCCCCCTCCTTTTGTGGTTCGGTCCGAGTTTTGGGGCCGAAAAGCATGGTATGAGGTATAACCTGGTAGTGCTGGGGTGCTCTCAGGAGCCTTGAACCAGGTTTCTGTTACTGCACAGATATCGATATTCTCCATACTGAGGAGAGCCTCGAGTGCGTGCATCTTGAGGTTTAGACTTCTGGCATTGAGCAGCATTACCTTAGTTTCTTTTTCCTTGTGTTGTCTATGGAGGTGGGTTTGTCTTTTGAGCCTTGCCTAAAAAAGGCACTATGGGGGTGGCAAGAGCCTTAGCCAATATTTGAAAGCCCAGGGGTGACAGGTGCAAGCCATCCCTAGCGAAGCAACATGGCTTGTCGAGCATGTCATCCCAGGCTGACAGACACTGGATCCCCTTTGAATGACACCAATACTTTAGCCAATTGTTAAAATGGATCATTTTGTCTTTATACTGTGGCATCATTCTTGGTGAGAGTAAGATGCTACTCAAGGTCAGGGACATACTGGCTTGGGCTACATGATCAAAGAGCTCCTCTATGTCTCTTTTTATGTAGTCCAGGGAGGTACATCTCAGTTCATTCACACCAGCATGCATAATGACGGAGTCATATTTGTACTTGCTTTGGAGTGACCTGAGTGCTTGTGTTATGTGGCGGATCTTGGCACCCAACAGGCAGCTTACAGTGACCTTCTCCTTGTTCAGCCTGGTGAGTGGGACGTCAGTGTGAATGACAATAGAGTCACCTATTACAAGTGTATTAGGTGTGTTGTTTAGCCTTAAGGGCTGTGACTGTGTGGCACACTGACTTTGTGAAATATGTGATACATGGGTATTGTTGTGGGGTAGCGGTTGCTTGGATGTCTGCTTTGGAGGTCTCTGCTGGTTGGGCAGATTTTTATTTAGAGCCTCTGAGTATGTTTTTGTGTGTTTATGTGTTTGGTTTGCTGTTGAGATAGGTCTATGTGAGACTGGATTTGTGGTGTGTGTGGTTACCTTCTCCTCCTGACTGACTGCGCCAGTACTGGGTTGAGAGAGCTCAGCCTCCACTTTGGCTATATAGTTGCATCTCTCACATATATTTGAGCTTGTTGAGAGGAGGAGAGGGTGGTCTGTGTACATAAGGCAGTTGTAACATTGCCTCAAGATTCCCAGATTCACCACATGGACTGGAGAGTAAACCCGAAACTGACTTTTGGACATGCCAGAATAGTATAAGGAACTACTTTTTGACTAATCAAAAAGGACCAATAAGGAGCCAAGTACTTAAAGGGAGTATAAGAGGGTGTAGTGCTTTAGTTTATTAGTGCTTACTTATAAGATTACTTATACGAGCAACTGCAGGGCTTTAGAATGAAAATAGAGTGCTTACTTTGAGATTTAGAACAGTTCTGAGGGAAAAAGTGAAGAGCAGACTTTGTGGAGCCGGGAATACTTTAAACCCATTTAAGTGGCGCTGCCCGATGCTGCTCTATGCGCAAAATCGTGCAAAACCATGCAAATGCGGGTTTTAAAGCAGGGAAACTGAGAGAGATAGGAATTGACCCAAAATGGCCAATAAGCTACTAGTTTCAGGGCTGAGACCACTCCTCCAGGGACAGATAGGCTGCTCAAAGCTCCCCACTCTCACTGGTGAACAGAGAAGCTTCCTCCTATCCAAGTAAGGATATGGGCAACACAGGAAACTATACCACAGTCCGGAATTCAGCAAAACCTGAAATCTGGACTAAAATTACATCCATACCTACAGATATACAAATGTCTGTAAGCCACATTGTAGAATCTTAAAATCAACACCTGGTATTCACAGGCATTATCCTGCCCAAGGACTAACCACACCTGACCTTGTTTAGCTTTCATGATCTGGTATGCATTGCACTGCATTGCTACTGCCAGTTTTAACTGCTTCAGTTTAAATTCAGAGTTATTACTTTTATGTTCATTTAGACCAAGGGAGATGTTGGCTTGTATAACCAGCTACCAGTGTAGTTTTCCATTACCATGTCTTATCTCAATATCACCACCAATATGAAATAAACAACTGTTTCAAATACATAAAACAACAAATTCTAAAATCTGGTCTAACATTAGAGTGTCTATATAATACATCATATTCCTCATGTATTTTTATGTAATACAACTAGTTTCACAATTTCTCATATGTACAGCAAACACAGAATGCATCACAGTTAAAACAAGTGATCATATAAACCACTCTTTCACTCAAACAAGTGTGTCATTCATTATTACAGTATATTTTATTTGTTTATACATGTATATAGAAAGGGCTGTCAGCAACAAAACTATATGGTTTGCAGAGAAATCAAGGAAGGGTACCTTTTGGCCTTCTAGTCAGAAGCCCGGTATCATCTGCCCTGGCATCTCTATCTCTTTCTAGAAGGGACTACAGATTATCAGTTCTAAAATTAAAATGAAATCTGGGTTTTCACCAACCACTTTTTAGACCAGTTCATATTACCTTAAGATGTCCAGTTGTCAGCTTTCTTTTTAATATCCAGAGTATCTATACTAATTTGTATTCTGATACAGGTAATGTTGGACTTTAGACTTCTACTGCCCAAGTTTTGTCCCGGTCCCCTTCAATAAACACATCACACCGAATGACAACTGACGACCTTTATTAAACTTCCGTAACATAGCTTTGATAACCAACATTTATTAATTACAATTGAACATAGTATAGTTGATTTTAATCACAGCACAAACCTCCTTGTAATGTTAATCAGGACAGCGCACCTACTCATCCTGCCCCAGTAAGCAGCGCCAATACCTCTGCTCACTTACTTTACTTATGAAGCAGCGTCCAAGAGCTCACTTCATATCCCATTTAATCACAGCATAAATATCCTTGTAATGTTAATCAGGACAGCGTACCTACTCATCCTGCCCAGTAAACAGCATCCATACCTCTGATGAAGCAACGTCCCCAACTCACTTCATACACCATTTATTGAATTACCTTCCAACCAAATAAGAGGCGTGCTTTCCTTCGCTTGCTTAAGTATTTAGCAAGCACCTTCCAGCTGCTCACTTTCCTTTCCCAAATCCTTGAAATGAACATCCAGACACCAGAGGGGGAACAGAAGAGGGCAAGCCTGTCCCTCTTCTCCGCTTACCCTGACTGATAAAATAACCACAATCCCCACCAATCCACCAAAAGAAAGAGAGGGAGGGCGGGTAGCAAGTTCAGGCCAAAATGTGATTACTTGCCCAGCACTTGTCTAAACTCCTTAAGCACCTCCCTGCCCTTACCTCATTTCCTCCAAAATCATTCCTCCTTCCATTTAACGCTTTCATCTCCCCAACCCTCTTAACTCCCCCTAATATATTTATCTAACCCCCTTCTGAAGATGTCCCTGGACAAATTGATTTGTTACCAAACCTTATTTGTCCCAGTCCCCTTCAATAAACACATCACACCGAATGACATTCGATGACCTTTATTAAACTTCCATAACATAGCTTTGATAACCAACATTTATTAATTACAACTGAACATAGTATAGTTGATTTTAATCACAGCACAAACCTCCTTGTAATGTTAATCAGGGCAGCATACCTACTCATCCTGCTCCAGTAAGCAGCGTCCATACCTCTGCTCGCTTAATTTACTTATGAAGCAGCATCCTAGAACTCACTTCATATCCCATTTAATCACAGCATAAACATCCTTGTAATGTTAATCAGGACAGCGTACCTACTCATCCTGCCCAGTAAACAGCATCCATACCTCTGATGTAGCAATGTCCCCAAATTATTTCATACACAATTTATTGGATTACCTTCCAACCAAATAAGCAGCGTGCTTACATCTGCGTATTTATTTATTTAGCGAGCACCCTCCAGCAGCTCACTTTCCCTTCCCAAATCCTTGAAATGAACATCCAGACACCAGAGGGGGAACAGAAGTGGGCAAGCCTGTCCCTCTTCTCCACCAACCAGCCTGACCAGGCTGTTCCCCCTCCCTCCTACCAAAATTTTCCAACCAACTACCCCTCATAAAAGGAAGAGCTAGGCCAAAGATCATTCGGTATACCCATCATCTGTAAACCAAATTAGACCCCTGTCATCAGCCCCAAAAGCCTGACATACCAGTACTAAAACATGCCTCAATAAACATAAGTAGGATTACAAGTGGTCCCACTGTATCACATCAGAACATCCACTCCAACAGAATACATTCCCTTTCACTCCGCTTCCTTCAAGCCACTAACTATTGCTCCCTCTGTTAACTGTGCTCTGTGGCCTCATTGCACCACTCTGGTGACCAGGGCATCTTCTACAACCGGTATAGTTAGAGCAGCAGGAACAACCACCCTACCAATGCCATCACCTTCCAAAGCTACTTCCTTCAGGTCCCAACTGCTTCCACCTGCAAAAGAAAGAACACTGTAAATTCTCTGCATACCAAACTTTCTTACTGACATTCGTCCAATGTCAAAGCACTCCCCACCCCTAAACTGCCCCTATTAAATTAATCTGGCTCCCCTACCTCAACCTAACACTGCCTTACTACCACCAATCCTTTCACTGCCACGGCAAGAACATACAACAAAATCAATGACCCTCATTATAACACAAAGTGAAGTGGTACCAACAGGGGATGTCTCATGCACTCACTGTAAAAGGATAACTTAAATATCAATATACCTTACCTAGGTCGTCCCTTGATTTCCATATAAAACCTATACAGCACAGCATATGCCCAGTAAACTTGTCTTGTAACAGTCTCTAAATCATTTCCATAATTAACCTACCAAAATATCCCACACTATCACTGAAGCAATTGGCCTGATAACCCCTTGCAACAGACATCTCACTAAGTAGCATAGCATTGTCCACAAATTATGTATGTTCACAATGAGTACAATAAATTCTTATAGCCTGGCTTTTAACCAATTTCAGCTTCACATAATTGTGATGTCTACAATCATAGCTCAAAAATGCATTACTGTAACATGATTTGCAATACAAGCCTATACCAATATCCCCAGACTGTGGTACATTATATATCTCAGTATCTAGGAATACTGTCCATATATCCAAAAACACCATGAGTAAGTAGTAGCATTATTCAGATATTTTAAGAAAATATATAAAGAAAACGAACAGTGTCCCTCACCAAGAAAAAGATATCATCTATGTAATTCTGATTCATCACCAGAATAGGAGCGTATATGTTATTATTCACATACATTCCTTCTATTTGGAGCAACAGTATTGTCAAACGTTGGGGCCATCCAGGCACTCATTGCTACTCCTGAGGTTTGACAAAACCTGTGTTCATGAAATACAAAGTAATTATTCTCTAAAATCAAAAACAAAACACTGTATCATAAACAATTTATCTACAGTCAGCCAGCCCTTACACTTCATAAACTCTGTGATTTAGAATATCTCATCCTCTTGGGGACTCACAGTACAGAGGGATCTAATGTCCAGAATAACAAAAGGACCCCCTGGATCTGCTATAACAATACTGAGTTTATCCGTCTGATCAACTGTATCTTTCACATACAAGGGCACCTTGACCTGAAAGGATTCAGCATTTTTTTCTACTACTACAACTACAGTCATGGCTTCAGTCTTTGACCTTGTTGTTCTTATGATTGGCCTAAAAGGAAAATTCTACACATTCACATATGCCTTGGGAAGGGAATTTTAAACATTTTAGGAATAATGGGATTAAAAGCCGCATAAAAATCTCGGGTCTGACAAATGACTGTCCATAATATAAAACGCATGCGGCATGTCATGTGGCAAGCATTCACTGAACTCACCATCTCTTTTAAACATATGTAGCACCCTATTGATGTATTTAGCATTATCCATAACACCAGTGATTCCCCCTAAATATAGCTACATCTAATGTCCAAAGACATGTTTCAGCTTTTTTCTCTGATATGTATTTACACTTCATATGTTTCTGCTGATTAGACCACTGAGTTTCTAAAATTCTTCTAATGTCCTCTGAGTTACTTTTTTCCAAAGTGCTTATTGCTGGATTAAAGACAGGAGTATAAACACTTATTTAAAAGAACAGTAAAATTGCTATCAGAGGAAAAATAGCCCTGTTCATTAAAAACATTTAAGTTCAAGTTCCTGTCATATACGTTTAATGCGTTTAATGTCTTAGAAACATAGCTACAGAAGCTAGAAATAAACATAAACCCTTTCAGCAACAAAGGTACTTCGGTCTCATCAAGAAGTTTGCTAGACAAGTTCATTACCTTAAAATGACTCAGAGTGCTGAAATACCTTTCTAATTGTCCACTGGAAAACTCCTGTTATTTTTTACAGTAACAGTTTCTGTTGTTGTCGGACTAATTTGTACTGTTCCATAAAGTTGGTCTCCCTCTACTGGTTCTCAGAAAATATGGTTTTCATTTTCTGTTGTAATAATCCCTGGTTTGAGAAGACAGTCTTTGTTTGTTCCACTGTTCATAATGGTTCCTCTGTCAATAATTTTGTGATGTTAAATGTGTCTCTGCCCTTGTTGTGGAAATATGCCATCACTTTCAACAGTTACAAATACAACTACAAATGCACAAGAGGCATATTTGCTTGATTCTTTCCTGGCTAAATTAAAAATAATAATTTAAAGAAGAGACATACACCCTGCACACTTTAAAAAGGAACTCAAACTTTATCTTCTCAATACCAAATCATGTCCCTGCTTAGATCTAACCTAATTTCCCCTTTATCCAATGGTGCTTCTTCACTCTGAGCTCCTGAAAGCTTATATACCTTTCTAGGAAGCCTAGGCAATAAATCTGATCCCTTGCATATAACTTGTTTGTACATATATCAAAAAAATAGATCATCTACTTATTTCTTTGTGATTATTTTCTTAGGGTAATTTAAATATGTTTGACTACAATCAAATTTGTACTAATATGTTTTGGAGAGTAACTTGGTTTTGCTACTTTCTATTTTTGTTACCTATGTAATTCTTAATTGTTTTGTAACTGGAGCTTTTCCCCTCGGGTCTCCACTGAAAACAGGCCCCTGGTCCAGATGGACCAACCCGGTTAACAAATGTCAATAAATAAATAAATGGCGATTAAAGTCTGTAATACATCTGAGTTTTGAAATGGGTAGGTCAGTAAGCACAAGACTAACTGCCCTTGCAGGCCATTTTAAGCCTAGCCCACTTCCTTCTCAAAGGTGGGAATCAAACCCTATACCTTGTTTCTATGATGTAAACATCTTAACCATTATGCCAATCCCCAACCCAAAAGTGAATCATCCACTATTTTACACACTGGCGTGACTTGGATTCAAACATAGGTTGCTGCGGCCAGAATGCAGAATACTAACTATACAATCATGGCAAGCTATCTTGAGAGGAGATGAGATGGAGAGAAAGAAGATGTTGCTTATTTTGGGACAAACATTTCAGAGTTATTGCAACCTGAAAAAAATGGGGTATACATTTGTCATTTGTTCTTCATGAGGCCAGAAGGTCCCATAGAAAGAAATTGCAATATGTTTGTCATATTCTCATCAAAATACTACACTGATGCTTATGTTACTGAATTAAAGGCCTGAGAGAAAATCTGTAAGTTTGGTGATTTGCATGATTCATCAGTATGAAACAGATATTTGTGTGGTATACAAAATGATGAAATAAGTGGCAGATTGTTACAAGAAGTAGAATTAAAAATAAATAAAGGAAAATATGCAAGTACAGCCATCAGAATTACTTCAAATGAAGTGAATGGCTAATGGAAGATTAGAAGTATGTAAAATTGCATAGAAACAACAAAGATAAAAGATGTACAAACAAAAAAAAAATCTGACATGGCTATAAATATTATAAAGGAGTCAATTGTGTAAGAGCTGTTTCAAAAGAAATTATTTTAGCAAAGTCTTAAAGATGTGACAGATGGCTTTCCAACTGAAAAGAATGCATGCAGTGGAAGAGTGCCAAATAACTATGTTTTTATTAATGGGCAGGATAAGTATGAAACGAGTGCATCATATACAAAAATGTGAAACCGAGAATTTGCTTAGACAAGTGAATTACAGAGGATTCTGGAAAGAAATGAAAAGTACAAGTTAAATAATTAGAGTGTAGGATTTAAGACAGACATTGGGGTAGAGTGGCGTGTGATGTCTGTCTAAACATTCTGCACCCTAAGGTTAAAAAATAAATAAGATGAAGATCTTCCATGTGCAAACTTATTTTTCATCCATGTGGTCTGGTATCATCAGATGGTCAGAAACTGCTTACCTCTAATATAAAAATAAGAAACTTACTGTTCAGTTATGATACCTAGAACAAAAGCGAATTCTACAAAACTGGATGCTTAACTTGACAGAGGCATAGTATAATAAACAGAAATTATGATATTCATGAGAAGAATGATGACTTCATAGCTATTTCATAGCTATAATCACATGTTTACTGATGTGGGATGTTTGCCAAGTCTGCATCATAGTTCTGTAGGTCCTATCATAGTATCAGTCATGTATTCTCCAAGAACATTTCTGGCAACACTAACAAATAAAACTGAAAGGGATATGGACAGAAAGAGACCATAGATGTGAGAAAGAAATACTATGAACCTGCTGAATGGATGTATAGTATGGTCACTGTGGTAAAAGCTCCTAATATTTGTATATGCACAAATCTTCAATAACAGAATAAAGCTATTAAGAAAGAACATTATCCATGTTCTGCTACAAAAGAAGTTTTTACATGCCAAATGCAAAATATTAATCTATACTTAATGATAATCATGGCTTTTTGGTAAATCAAGCTAGATGAGGAAAGGTCCAAGATGCATAAATTTAATACACCTATATAAAGATAAACATTCGTTAGACTTCTATTCAGTGTTTCCTTTTAGATATTCAAGGTCACTGAGTCTCATGACTATTCCTGCCTTGCCAGTACCTTCCGTTAGGCAGCACTGGCTTTCTTTTGGATGGTCATACCAGTCAGTCATGGACTACATTGTGGATAACCATTCAGTCATCTACTTTATATCTGAAGGAAGAAGATAGTAACACTGCTTTTCATGCAGGAAAAGTTTATTCCATAGGTTTAGGAGTTGCTAGGTTACAAAGGTATCCCTCCATCATGTTTTATCTTTTTGTAAAGCTTTAGGTCCCTGGTTCTAATATTGTTGGCTATGTATTGTACTTGCAGAACAACAGGAGGTCTAGAACAACTGGGTTTCTAATGGCAAAGTAAGCAAGATAGTGATGCCCTTTCAAAAGTCTGTAAGACACTGAATAAAGGGGTAGACCTTCTGACCTCTCTTGGTAGCTCAGGGACTTTAGGCTTTTTGTCTTTTCAGTTAGGAACCCTTGGGGTCTTTCTATATATTTTTTAATATGTTTAGTGAGATACATCCCAAAGGGGGCATTATACTTGATAGATGGCCTGATCAATGGTGAGTATAAATTCTTTTGGCAATTAGCTGGCCTAAATAAAAGGATTTCCTGACAGCCATTGTTATGTTGCAATGAAAAGATAGGGCACTATCAACTCAAGTAGCTGGTTCCCCTAACCACATTTTTGTTTTGTACAGGTGTGTTGTCTAGATATGTACCAGTGATGCTGGGGTCTTCTTGTATAGTTCTGTATATTTCTGCCACCTTTTCTTGATATCTTCTGCTTCTGTTAGGTATATTCCCATCTTTGTCATTTATCATTCCCATTTTTACCTGGAAATTTCCCTTAAAATCTTCTTGAACAGATCTCTTGTCTTTCCCATTCTACTGTCTTCTCCATTTCTTTGCATTGCCCGTTTAAATATGCCTTCCCAACTCTTCTTGCTTTTGTCTGAGGTTCTGGATTTACTTTGACATATTTTTCCCATCACCATTGCTTTTTGTTCTCTTTCTTTCCTTGGTCACTTCTAAAGCCCCCACAGATAGTCTTCTTCCTGTTTGGAATTGTTGCCACCTCTTGGACTATATCCTGAACTTCTGTCTACCAAGTCTAATTTCTTAAATCTGTTCTTCACCACTAATACTTATTAATTTGGGATATCGCTGAGATCATATCTCACTGACCTGGACACTTTTCTTGTTTTCTTTAATTCTAAGCTTTGTGATAAGAAACTGATGGTCTGAGCCACAGTCATCTGTACTTCTTAATTTTACTGCTCTGACTGCAAAGTATATAGCTAAACTGATTTTGGTACCATCCATCTAGTGATATCCATGTGTAAAGCTGTCTCTTGTGCTGTTGAATGAGAGTGTTTGCTATGACTAGTGAATTATCTTGGCAGAATTCTACCAGTCTATGTCCTGCTTAATTTTGTTATCCAAGCCAAAACCTGTCAGTTATTCCACTTTTACTTTGACCACCAATTTTAGCATTGTGTTCACCAATAATGAATGTGATAGATTTTTATGGTGTTATTTCCAAAAAGTACTGGAGGGCCAAATAAAATTGGTCAACTTCATCCTTTTCGGTAACATTAGTGGGAGCCTGGACATGTAGCACTGTAATGTTGAATAAACACAGTAAAGAATACCTGCCTAGTAAATGTGTTTTCTCTGTCTGTGATGGTGTGATGCCCCTAGGTAATATTCTGTGGTCAGTCATCACTATCTGTACTAGTTGCATTAAATGCTGTCACAGATATTAAACAGCACTCTGCTACATACATTTACAGTCAGTACTACACATTGCTGGGATGTTAGTTACCTGATTATCTTTTTTATTACATTTTATAGGATAATAAAGTAAATATAAGTCCACCTAAAGGCTGCATACTTCCAATTTACTGCAAGTTGATTGCAACTACTGTATACAGTGGCAAATCTGCTTAATACTTCAAATGCCATAGTGCAACGTTACTGGTCCAACAGTACTATGGAAGTAGAATCAAGTTATTATTACTGAATAGCATTACAGAAAACCAAGTGAAAAAATATTAATGCTGCTCCTGCACTTCTCAAACCCACTCAGTAAGCTGGCTAAGCTGTTGCCACTGCAAGTTGTTGCACCAGTGGTGATACTACTCACCTTCATTAGGTATTGTGGCTAGTGATGGCAGTTCATAAGGCAAGTCTATCAAAAAATCTATCCTTTTAAAATGGACCACCTGCTGCATCTTACAGGTTTTTCCTGTACTGGCTGCAGAACAAGTAGAGGGAGATTTTCACCTCCTTAGCACAGCAGCTTTGGGTTCTGCAGTGAACCGTTATTAAAAATGTTACTTCCAGCTAGAATCAAAAAGCAAAATTGTGGCTATTCTGTGAAAGAGAGACTCTTAGGATGTGAACCATGTCTAATGCAATGTGACTATAAGCAACTCAGGTAGGTGAATGATTGGGTGTTGCTATGCATAGTTTATCAAAGTGCATTCCTTATGCATACCCATGTGCATGCAAGTACTTGTCAATGCCACTTCATGATCATGTAAACTTGCTTAATACAATAATAAAATTTGCATAAGTTTAAAGTAACTCAATTTACAGAACAGCGTCTCTCTTAAAGCTTCATTTACAAAAGAGCTTTGTAAAATTACCAGACTACTTTGACCACATTTTTGCATGTGAAGATCATTGGAAAGCTAAAATTAAAATATATATATATATATATATATATATATATATATATATATATATATATGTATATATATATATATATATATATATATATATATATATATATATATGTATATAGGAATACTTCACAATGCCAAAATCCTGAAAGGTCAAATTTCATATGGCTGAGACCATATGATCGAACTTTTGGAATCCCAGCATTGTGAATGGAGCTCTGCATACAGCGCAGAATGGGAGATTTCCCTTTTCCTCGCTTTAGTGCGATCTCGGAGTTGGAATATTTAAGTAGCGGAGGTATGGGGGGTGCAGGGGGGTTAGCCCCCTGCAGAAACATTTAAATTGTTGTTTTTTTTTTTGATTTGTTTCGGAATTTTGATATTCCGAAACATCGATCATATGGTCTCGGTCATATGAAATTCGATGTTTCGGAATTTTGAGATTCTGAAGTGAATATATATATATATATATATATATATATATATATTTTATATATATATATATATATATATATATATATATATATATATATATATAAAATAAATAGATAGATATTTGAAAACTGAAGGTGACTGTAAATTGGGTGTTGTGATTTAATCTTCAACTGACTCAAAATTGGTCCAGCACAGCTTAGACCATGTTAACAATTGGTGCAAGGACAATGGTGTCAAATTAAATGTAAAAAAAAATGTAGCATAGTTCATTTTTAGTAAACAAAAGTTTCACTCACAGTGTAGGAGATGGACCCCTCCAATAAGGCAGTGTTGTAAGGGATTTAGGCACTGTTTTTGATAATTCCTTATCATTTGGCCATCATGTCTCCAAAGTAATTGAGAAAGCTTCTTATCTGGCCCATCTAATCTGCAAAGGCATCTCTCCTACATACAAAGAAGACTTAATTCCCCTTTATTCAAA
The DNA here is from genome assembly GCF_019279795.1 of Protopterus annectens. Classification (NCBI taxonomy): domain Eukaryota; kingdom Metazoa; phylum Chordata; order Ceratodontiformes; family Protopteridae; genus Protopterus; species Protopterus annectens. The sequence goes on along the minus strand of NC_056743.1, from coordinate 1,437,802,686 downwards.
TTTTATCAGACCATTGTTGAATGTAATTCACCTTTTGACATATATTTATCTAAACGTATCATGCAACTTGAGGGACCTTAGAGAGTCATAACTGAAAAGATCAGTGGCTTCAAATCTTATCAGGAGAGACTGGCAGCCTTTTCTCTACATTCTATTTCTCACAGACTCCTCCAAGGAGATTTAGGTCTAGCCTTTCATACCATGAAAGATCCATCCCTTTTGGATCTCCTATTCCTTTGCACAACTAATGGTATAACATGTACTCAGTTAAAGGAACAAAATTTTCATCAGCAGTTAAATAAGGCACATTTATGTGATAGATTCATATCCCAACATATCCCTTACCTCTGGAACAAACTTCACTACATGTCAAGTCGAGTAGCACCCTGGCCAACTTCAAGGTAAAACTAGATAATTGGATGGGCAGCCTCAAATTCTCTCCTGGACTATCTTGTCTTGTCCTTTTTGAGGCTAGAGGGAAATTTTGAATAGTGTTCATTGGCTAGGCTTGAAATGATTGGCAGACAGATTGCCCACAACTTAATAATGAACCTGTAAGGTGAGGAAAGGTGAACATACTCAAAATATTTCAATGCAGTAAGAACAGAGCAGAAAAAGTTTCCACAGTAAGAGTAAATTTCATTACTACTACTAGCAACCCATAATTAATTAACTATTTCTTCTAAAACACCTTGTAACTCTTAATTTTGTATTTGCAGTTGGAAGTCTTGTTTTTGTTTCTTGTTTTTTTTTTTTTTTATGTTTGGCAGTATTACTGTCATCTGGAGACAGTAACATGCAGGACCCTTATGCACAGACATAGCTGAATGCAAGGAAGCACAACGTCAAACATCTTGAAGGCCACATACTCACCCCCCTCAACCCATACCAGCTCAATGTACACAGAGAAACACACACAGACACACATACAAACACACAGACACACATACACATACACATACACACACACACACACACACACACACGCATGCACGCACACACACACACACACACACACACACACACACACACACACACACACACACACACACACACACACACACACACACACACACACACAAAACATACAATTACAGGCATTGTTATGTATATCTCAGTTGTCAGCATACAGAGAGAAACACACACACACACACACACACACACACACACACACACACACACACACACACACACACACACACACACACACACACACACACACACTGCTCATTCACAGAACTAACATTTATAATATTGAATACCAAGCAGATTCACATACCATTGTCAGACCTAAGTCAGAATGGATGAGATACAGTTTTTGTTTTAGCTGGTACTGAACACTCTCATACTTAGTAATACCAACTGTGTCACTCTCAGGGGCAACATGTTGCAACATCAGGGAGTGACACAGGAGAAATAAGTTCACTCCTGAGAAGATCTATACCCTCATGGATGTACTGAAGACATATGGGAAATGCCTAATTGCAAAAGGAGGACCTAGGCACACAGGTCAAGCTAATGTGTAGAACCACTTACTGGCAGATAGCTGGAATTTTGTAAATAATCATATGTCATTGGTGGATACTGAAATGGTTTATATAAGATGCTTGTGTTACAAATGCATTAGAACTGTATGTCATGTGCATATCAAACTGCTCTGTACACATATTTGTGTTGAAAATGTATTTTGTAAAGTGCTTGTGCTTAAAATGTATCCACAGTGTGCCTTACTGGAAGAAAACAGAAATGTACGTGCACTGTTGTAACTGTTTAAATGTATATGTCAACAGAGGAAACTGGAGGGTTAACTTCAGTCCATCAAACTTTAGAAAAATATTTCAAATTAAATCACTTTATAGGCTCTGCCATAAAGAGGCTACCTCTCAAGTTTTCAGTGCAGCTAGAGACACAGAGTCGATACTGGGAAGCTTTCTGCATTGTCCTTGGAGTGAACTAATTGCTACTTTTGAAGCAGGAAGGGATGCACTTGATAGGGAATGATTTTGATAATGCAGTACCTTGTGTGCATGCAGTGACATGAAGTCAGGCTTGGAAACAGGCATGCGGGTCTGGTAGCCTGGGAGGGACCCAGATAGACTGCACACTTGAAGCCAGGACTGATGACGTGGCTACTTCAAGGAGGGAGCTACCCTGTAGCAGTGAAATTGAAGGCGAGCCACAGCTGCTTGTGGGTACTGAGGTTCCCTTGGACAGATTGACTGCAAGAACAGAGGTGAGTTGTAGTACTCAGGCTGACAGTGAGGCACTGCTGTCAGAGGATACCAGACTTCCTGTGGAAGGGGAGCTGGGAAGGGTTACAAAGAGAGAGTTGAGACAGGCTCAACTCTCAGACCCTACATTACAAGGCTTGATGGAGGTAGCTAGGAAGGCACCTGATTCTCACAGAAAAGAGGAATCAGTTTACTGGGACAAAGAGTTACTGTATAGAGAGTGGGCCTCTGAGGGAGTGCTAGAAGGTGAGGTAATGCAGCAGTTGGTAGTGCCCAGAGCCTACCGTCTGGCACTTCTAGTCATAGCCCATGATATTCCCTTTGCAGGTTATATGGGCATAAAGTGTGCAAAGAGATGTATTATGCAGAACTTTTATTGGCCTGGGATTTCCAGGGATGCAACAGGGTACTGGAGGACCTGGGAGCAGTGCCAAAAAGTAGGCAAGGCAGGAGACAAGATGAAAGTTTCTTTGATGCGTTTGCCTATGATTGAGGAGCCATTTCAGAGGGTAGCTATGGATATTGTGGGGCCTCTGTGTACCCCAAGTTCCACAGGGAAGAAGTATATCCTATTGGTAGTAAATTATGCTACCAGTTACGTTAAGGCGGTGGCTCTGTCCTCCATTGAGACAGAAAAGGTGGCAAATGCTTTGTTAGAGATTTTTAGCAGGGTAGGTTTCCCAAAAGAAATACTGACTGACAGAGATGCCAATTTCCCGTCAGACCTTCTGGCTTGTTTGTGGGAGCACTATGGAGTAAAGCACCTAAAGACCACACCCTACCACCCCCAGACTAATGGTCTTGTGGAGAGGTTAAACTCTACATTTACGACCATGCTACAGGCATTTGCAGGCCAGCTTAAGAGGGAGTGGGACAAATATTTGGCCCATCTTTTGTTTGCTTACAGAGAGGTGCACCAGGAATCCTTAGGTTTCTCACCTTTTGAGTTGCTGTATGGGCATAGGGTGAGGGGGTCTCTAGATCTGATTTGCAATGAGTGGGAGAGTGAGTGTGAATCCCACAAGGAGTCTGTTATAGCATATGTCCCAAACCTCAGAACAAGGCTCAAGGAACTCATGGGCTTGGCCAAGGAGAACCTGGCAGAAACCTAACAGCAGAAACAGGTCTGGTATGGCAGGAATGCTCGAGCTACAGTGTATGCTGTGGGGCAGCAGGTTATGGTTCTCATTCCTGTAAGACACAACAAGCTGCAGGCAGCTTGGGAGGGACCCTTCAAAGTGGTAAGGAAGGTCAGTGATGTTAACTACATGGTAGAACTTCTAGGCAGAAGGCAAGGGCACAAGAAGGCAGGAGGAGTCTGAGGGGGATCGATGACTACAGGGAGCCAGCCAGCAAAATCCCAAGTTAATATGGTGGAGCCTAAGATTGCAGGTATATGATATGATAGTGCAACACTGTAATGAGGTCAGCAATGCAAAGGCAGCTAGGATCTCAAGACAGGGTATGAGGTAAGGTACTCCCAGACAGGCACATCCTTCTCATGCAACATTTCTCAAGGGTCACTTGAAAAACTAGTTTGAGTCTTTGAAGGGGGAAGAAGTATAACGAAAGGAGATACTGCCAGCACAACTAACTGTAATTTTGTAAATAACTATATGTCATTGGTGAATATCGAAATGATTTCTATAAGATGCATATGTTACAAATGTATTAGAACTGCATGTCATGTGTATATCAAACTGTTCTGTAGATATGTTTGTGTTGAAAAGGTATTTTGTAAAGTCCTTGTGCTTAAAATGTATCCACAGTGTGCCCTACTGGAAGAGAACAGAAATGTACATGCACTGTTGCACCTGTTTAAATGTATATGTCAACAGAGGAAACTGGAGGGTTAACTTCAGTCCCTCAACCTTTAGAAAAATATTTCAAATTAAATCACTTTATAGGCTCTGCCATAAAGAGGCTACCTCTCAAGTTTTCAATGCAGCTAGAGACACAGAGTCGATACTGGGAAGCTTTCTACATTATCCTTGGAGTGAACTAATTGCTACTTTTGAAGCAGGAAGGAATGCACTTGATAGGGAATGATTTCGATAATGCAGTACCTTGTGTGCATGCAGTGACATGAAGTCAGGCTTGGAAACAGGCATGCGGGTCTGGTAGCCTGGGAGGGACCCAGACAGACTGCACACTTGAAGCCAGGACTGATGACGTGGCTACTTCAAGGAGGGAGCTACCCTGTAGCAGTGAAATTGAAGGTGAGCCACAGCTGCTTGTGGGTACTGAGGTTCCCTTGGACAGAGTGACTGCAAGAACAGAGGTGAGTTGTAGTACTCAGGCTGACAGTGAGGCACCGCTGTCAGAGGATACCAGACTTCCTGTGGAAGGGGAGCTGGGAAGGGTTACAAAGAGAGAGTTGAGACAGGCTCAACTCTCAGACCCTACATTACAAGGCTTGATGGAGGTAGCCAGGAAGGCACCTGATTCTCACAGAAAAGAGGAATCAGTTTACTGGGACAAAGAGTTACTGTATAGAGAGTGGGCCTCTGAGGAAGTGCTAGAAGGTGAGGTAATGCAGCAGTTGGTAGTGCCCAGAGCCTACCGTCTGGCACTTCTAGTCATAGCCCATGATATTCCCTTTGCAGGTTATATGGGCATAAAGTGTGCAAAGAGATGTATTATGCAGAACTTTTATTGGCCTGGGATTTCCAGGGATGCAACAGGGTACTGGGGGACCTGGGAGCAGTGCCAACAAGTAGGCAAGGCAGGAGACAAGATGAAAGTTTCTTTGATGCGTTTGCCTATGATTGAGGAGCCATTTCAGAGGGTAGCTATGGATATTGTGGGGCCTCTGTGTACCCCAAGTTCCACAGTGAAGAAGTATATCCTATTGGTAGTAAATTATGCTACCAGTTACGTTAAGGCGGTGGCTCTGTCCTCCATTGAGACAGAAAAGGTGGCAAATGCTTTGTTAGAGATTTTCAGCAGGGTAGGTTTCCCAAAAGAAATACTGACTGACAGAGATGCCAATTTCCCGTCAGACCTTCTGGCTTGTTTGTGGGAGCACTATGGAGTAAAGCACCTAAAGACCACACCCTACCACCCCCAGACTAATGGTCTTGTGGAGAGGTTAAACTCTACACTTACGACCATGCTACGGGCATTTGCATGCCAGCTTAAGAGGGAGTGGGACAAATATTTGGCCCATCTTTTGTTTGCTTACAGAGAGGTGCACCAGGAATCCTTAGGTTTCTCACCTTTTGAGTTGCTGTATGGGCATAGGGTGAGGGGGTCTTTAGATCTGATTTGCAATGAGTGGGAGAGTGAGTGTGAATCCCACAAGGAGTCTGTTATAGCATATGTCCCAAACCTCAGAACAAAGCTCAGAGAACTCATGGGCTTGGCCAAGAAGAACCTGGCAGAAACCCAACAACAGAAACAGGTCTGGTATGGCAGGAATGCTCGAGCTACAGTGTATGCTGTGGGGCAGCAGGTTATGGTTCTCATTCCTGTCAGACACAACAAGCTGCAGGCAGCTTGGGAGGGACCCTTCAAAGTGGTAAGGAAGGTCAGTGATGTTAACTGCATGGTAGAACTGCTAGGCAGAAGGCAAGGGCACAAGAAGGCAGGAGGAGTCTGAGGGGGATCGATGACTACAGGGAGCCAGCCAGGAAAATCCCAAGTTAATATGGTGGAGCCTAAGGTTGCAGGTATATGATATGATAGTGCAACACTGTAATGAGGTCAGCAATGCAAAGGCAGCTAGGATCTCAAGACAGGGTATGAGGTAAGGTACTCCCAGACAGGCACATCCTTCTCATGCAACATTTCTCAAGGGTCACTTGAAAAACTAGTTTGAGTCTTTGAAGGGGGAAAAAGTATAACGAAAAGAGATACTGCCAGCACAACTAACTGTAATTTTGTAAATAACTATATGTCATTGGTGAATATCGAAATGATTTCTATAAGATGCATATGTTACAAATGTATTAGAACTGCATGTCATGTGTATATCAAACTGCTCTGTAGATATGTTTGTGTTGAAAAGGTATTTTGTAAAGTCCTTGTGCTTAAAATGTATCCACAGTGTGCCCTACTGGAAGAGAACAGAAATGTACATGCACTGTTGCACCTGTTTAAATGTATATGTCAACAGAGGAAACTGGAGTGTTAACTTCAGTCCATCAAACTTTAGAAAAATCTTTGAAATTAAATCACTTTATAGGCTCCGCCATAAAAAGGCTACCTCTCAAGTTTTCAGTGCAGCTACAGACACAGAGTCTGTACTCGGAAGCTTTCTGTATTGCCCCTGGAGTGATCTAATTGCTTCTTTAGAAGCAGGAAGGAATGCACTTGTTTTATGACTTCCAGCATCTGCCAAAGAGCTGAGGAAAATCCGTTGTCACTATATTTTTTACAGATAGATGCTAAATGCTGCCAGCTTCTAGCAATGGGTTTTTGGCCTGGGAACTAGAAGTCAGATGACCAGAAATGATGTTGTTCTGCCAGCTATCTCAGCAGTAATATTTTGGATATTAATTTGAGAAGTCTCTTAGTGAGACAGAGCATTCTGCATTCTGTCTTGGACCTGACAACAACAACAAAAAACATTCACCACATCTGCCTAGCACTAATGAAGTAAGTTTCTAGGGAACAGTATAATTCTCTTGCATACAGTCAGGAATATAGTGAAGTTTAGTTTAGATGTTTTTCTTTTCTTCTGTGAGCCTGTACTGCAATGTTATTTTAAATATTTCCTGTGGTTTTGAACTCTGATATCACTATGAATATATATTTAGTATTGTCTTGTTCTTTTATTATTTATTATTAAATATATTTAAACCTTTTATTGTGGCTGATCTTTGTAGAGATATTTAAGTTTTGAGAGTACTTGCATATTTATTTGGTGACACTGTGGGCCATTCCTAAAAGCCCTGCTCTTGGTCAAACTGCCATTTGTATTAATATTAATATTACACAGTGACATTGGGCACCCTTTGTTAAGGACCTTAAGGTAGGTGGCAGAAGAGTTCTGGTGGTAGTGAAAACTACCTTATAGTCTGGACAAAAGGAATCATGGCTAGTAAACCTGTGCCAGCCTTTCCCAGGTGTGTGTGTGTGTGTGTGTGTGTGTGTGTGTGTGTGTGTGTGTGTGTGTGTGTGTGTGTGTGTGTGTGTGTGTGTGAGCTACTTGGGCAGAGCTACAAAGCACTAGTTGGACAGAGAGAGTACTGGAGGACTTGGCTTGGAACCCTGCCTAAGGACTCAACTCTATAGCTGTGCCATTGGGGAGTCTTACTGGGGATCTTGAGAAAGGTAGAGGAACCAGCCCCGGACTGACTATAGTCTCTGTGTGCTCTTAAGGGAAATTGCACTTGAAGCAGAGAGCTGCATCTGGAAATACTGTGCGTGTACTTGCCAAATTCTCAGTGAATGTCCCCCCACTGTTGCCAACGGTGAGGACTGAGGCACATTGATTACTGGTCCAGTGGAGGGTCATCACATGGAGTTTAATTTCTCCAAGTCTTTTGGGTTTCTAATACCATGATGAAAATGGACCCTATTCCTAAGTCAGAATGTAATTAAAGTTCAAAAAATTAGTATTGTTTCAGTCTTTGATGTTAACCAAAAGTGCTCTTCACAGCACCTGCAATGTGCCCAGAACTGACTCCTTCTATACTTCATATAGATTTACATGTATTGGTAACATTTCTAAGTATGACTTGATTTTTTTTACTATATCCATTGCTCCTACTACTGCTGGGACTGTCTTGCTAGCTTTCTTCCATATTGCTCTCATCTATGCCTGCCAATCCAAATATTTTATGACTTTTTGTCTCAGTATGTGAGGCACTGTAATCACTAGGTGTAGCAGTTACAATGATCAGTGCTACATTTGCCTTTTTTTATGGACTACTATATCTGTTTTTCTTGCAAATGTTTTTTGGACAGTTGGTAATCGGTGATCCCATGTGATGTACAGTTCACCATTCTCTATCAAATTTTGTGGTTCATTTTTCCAGTGCTTCTCAGCTACCTCTATATTGTAATGTTCGCACAATCCACAAAGTAACAGTCTTACCACATTATCGTGTCTTTCACTGTACAGACCCTCTTGCCATGAATGTATCACACCCAGCAACAAGATGTGCAACTGTTTCCAATTCTTTTTTACAGAACCTACATTTGCCTGTTCAATGTAATTTGTAAATCCACGAATACATACTCCACTCTCCTGGGTTGCCATTATCTGGTTTAATTTCTCCAAATCTTTTGGGTTTCTAATACCATGACAGGAATGGGCCCCATTCTTAAGTCAGGGTATAATTAAATTTCATGAAATTAGTATTACGTCAGTCTTTGATGTTAGCCAAAAGTACTATTTGCAGCATCCACAATGTGCCCAGAATTGACTCCTGTAATTCATCAGAAGTTGCACATATTGGTAACATATCTAAATACGACTGTAGATTCTTTTTTATAAGACCCATTGGTACTACTACTACTACTATTGGAAGTGTCTGGTTATCTTTCTTCCTCATTGCTCTGCCTCCAAATCATAATATTTTATGATTTTGTGTCTCTCTGTATGTGAGATGTTGTAATTGCCAGTTGTAGCAATTTCAATGATCAATGCTATTATTTTTTCATGGACTACTCTACCTGATTTTCTCGCATCTGTTTTTTGAATTGTTGGTAACTGGTGATCCCATGTGATGTAGACTTCATCAGTCTCTACAATGCTTTGTGGTTTATGTTTCCAATGCTTCTCTGCTACGTTTGTATTGTAGTGTTTGCACAATCCCCAGTTCAAAACTCTTGCCACATTTCTGTGCCTTTCAGTGTACAGGCCCTCTGCCATACATATTATCATAACCAGCAACAAGGTGTGTGACAGTTTCCAAAGCTTTTTTATAAAACCTTCATTTATCTGTGTCTCCCATGTCTTCATTAGACTATTTAAACCAATGTGTACTTAGTCCACTATCCTGGGCTGCGTGCCACTACTGACCTTTCATCCTTTGGTTTCAACTCACCTCTTCTTAACCATTCTTGCATCAAATCCACATCAACATGGGGTTGGCCTAGGAGATCTTTATACTTGCCACTATATTTATGGTTTTTCCACATTTCTTTCCTTCTCATCTGATCCTTCACCTTATACTCTTTCTTTTGTTTTTTGGTACATTCAGTTGCTGTCTGATTTTTATTTACTTCTGATTTGATTTCCATTCTCGCTTGCTAGCTGAATGCTTCTGCTAAACTAAGCAGTCATTTTAGACTTCCTCTCCTTATGGTATAAAATTTGCACTATGTTTGGATCTCATGAGGTCAGCAGATATATATTTAGTGCCATGACTGCAGGCATATACATGTAATCAATTTTGAGAGGGCCCATACCTCATTCAGAGCGTGGAATATATAATCTTGGTATACACTGATTTTTATATATTATTTGATAAGCATGGAGCATTTTTCTGTTCAAATGACCCAATACCTTTTGGGGCCAGTCAATCACACCAAAAATGCAAGTTAAAACAGAAAGTGAAAATTGGTTTATAGCTTGGGCTTTATTCCCAGATGTCAAGGCTGTTTTCAATAGTAGTTTTAGTCTTCTGAAGTATTCCTTACCGAGTTTTATTCACATTTGTTCATGTTTTATTGTGCAGTGGTGCAGCAGTTAGCATTGTCGCCGCACACCAAGACATTCTCCGGTTCGATTCTTGGCTGGATTTCCTTCTGTGTGGAGTTTGCATGGCCTCCCTGTGTTCGTGTGGATTTCCGCCGGGTGCTCTGGTTTCCTCCCACATTGCAAAGACATGCATCTGGAGCATTTTTCCCCATGCCTCTGCTGAAAATGGGATCTGTCCCAGTTGGACTTTCCCAGTAAACAGATGTTAAATAAATAAATAAAATCCCAAATATTTATACACTCCCTCCTGCTCGAGTTCCTGTCCTAGATTGATATTTTCCTGCTACTGCCATGTTTCTACTTTAAACATTGATTTTTCAAAACCTCATCTGATGAACTATACAGTTTTAAGTCATCCACAAAAAGTAGATGAGAAATCTTTATACAAGTTTGTTTTTAGGAATCAAACTGTAATCAAGACCTAATCTGTTAAGTAAACATCTGTAAGCACTCCTTTATTCATGAATGTGGGATGCTATCAAATGCTTTTGTTTGTAATCTATCTGTGCCATACTTAGATTCTTCCCCTTTTTATGATTCTTCATTATGACTTTATTTAACAACAAATGATCCTTTGTTCCATATGACTTTCTTTTGTTACCCTTTTGTTCTATTGCCTTGATTGAGTTTTCTTCTAAATGACTATAAACTCTGTCAGCTTCAATTCCATTCTGTAGTTTATGTATCGTTGGAAGGCAAATTATTGGTCTACAGTTTTTAGGATAGCTTGCAGGTTCACTGATAAGGAGGAGTATCATTTTGTCTGTTGTTATGAGGTTGATGTCTGTTCGGGGGGTGCATATGAGTAGTTCTTACTCAGGGCTAAATCTTCATGTAAAGATGTTAGTACTTTTAGTCAGAAGTTAGGTACTGCATCTGGGACTAAGGTTTTTCATTTTGGAGATTTTCTTAATTTGTTTTTTAATTTTGCTTCAATTTCTTTCACTGTTACTTCATCCCGTTTCATATCCTGTACATCTGAACTCCTTAATGTTTCTTTTACTTTTTCTGTCCATTTAGCATCTTTGTTATATTCCACAGGGTCTTCGTGAATATTTCTCCAAAATGTGTTTATTTCATTTTTTGGTGGTGTTTCTATTCCTTTTGCTTTGTTTCCTAGTTCTGTATAAACATTTTGGGTCATCAATTATTTGCTTATTTTGTACTTTTCCTTTATATTTATCTGCATGGTTTCTGTCTGTGCTGATATCTTTAGTTTATTATTTGCTATAGTGTCCAATAGATTCTGGTCTGTTCTAATACTGCATGTTGCTTTTATCACGTTTATCTTTCTAAGTATTTTTGTTGATCTGTTCCCTCTTCTGTACTATTCTAACAGTGACACTTCATGCCTTAATTGCTGTATAGTTTTCTTCATTTAATACTTCAATGAGGGCATGTGAATTTTCCCTTCCTTTCTCTTATTGCCCTGTATTTTTGTGGTGAGACTTTATCTGTTATTAATTTAGCTGCACAGTAATGTATCCTGTTTAGCTCTGTGATACAACATGGATTTCTGTTAATAGTCTTGATTACTGTGTTCATTTGTTTTATCAGATTTCTAACATTTTGAGTCTTATTGATTTTCTGTAATGTATTTCTCTTGTCAATCTTAATATGTCTTTCCATCTCTATTAAATCAAGTAACTCTTCCCTTAGATAATTTTCTTCTAAACTGATGCCACATTCTTTATTCTCCATTTCCTGCGGGCATTCTACAGAAAGTTCCAGTACATCTTCCTGTGACATATTCACTTCAGCTGCATCATCCATTGCTCTTTCATTTGAGAACTCACTGACCTATCACTCTATATTGACTGCGTCAGAGTTCCAACGTTTCCTGCTCCTTCTCTTGCTGTACAACACCAGGTGAACTTTTGTACTGGATTCCTACTGAAAGCCCCAGAGTATCTTCATGCGGCAGCTTATCAGATGCTTCCCATTCCACCTTTTTCTCCTTAACATGGGGGCCTCATTTCCATTGTGCTGTCATGTTCCCACAGTTGCATTTTCTACATTAAATCCTTCACTTCACAGGTAATCCATAACTTCAGTTGCTATTTCTTTAATGTTTTTATTACTAACCTCTTTTTACTTGCTCCTTTATTTTCTCATTTTTTGTATTGTAAAATTGTTCATATCCAGATGCCTTTGTCTGCATTTCTCTTCAAATATCTTTGATGATTTATTTATTTTTTTAGTATTGATTAGTTTTGTGTTCTTCATTGCATAAATATTGCACCATATTAAATTTCTTTTTCTTTCCCATGTCCATATTTCTTCTTCGGGTGTCTCCTGCTCCACCTGTTTCCCCTTACTTTGGGAACTCATTGTTCCACCATGCTGTGATATAATCTGTGTTAGACTTTCTACACTAAATTCCACCATAACTTCAGCTTCTATTTGTTTAACTGTTTTACATCTCTTCTGTTCTACATTCCCCCTTTGTGATCTTATTTTTTGTATTGTGAAATTTTCCATATCTGGGCTCATTTACCTGTATTTCTCTTCAAATATCTTTGGAGCTGATTTTTTTGTATTGCTTAGTTTAGCTTTCTCCTTTGCATTAATATTACCCCATATCATATCTGTCTTTCTTTCCCATGTCTATGTTTCTTTTTTATACCTTTCAAAAATCTCTAGTTTTTTGTTTATATAGATGTTGTGCGCTGGAAAACTGACATTTTTTGATCTATCGCACTGTATAACACTTTTGAGAATTTTTTGGGACTGCAAGGATATCAAATCAGTCACTACTTAAGGAAATAAACCTAGGCAGTTCCCTGGAAAGCCTGATAGTAGAACTAAAACTCAAATACTTTAGCCACATAATGCAAAGAGGGGGTTCACAAGAGAAAACATTTATGGTGGAAAGAAGGTGAAGACAGAAGCATAGATAGCATTACTCAATTGATGAATATAAATTTGCAAGAACTAAAAAGAACGTTTCTGACAGACAGGTCTGGCATGCTAAAGTTCTTGAGTTTATGAATAGATGGGGTTTATTTAATAACAAAACAACAATAACAACAGCAATAACTCTTTACTGTGGTCAGTGGTGTATATGCAAGTAGCCAAAAGTTGTGAGCATACTGTGAGGCTTTGCATTTTTTAGAGGAGGCCAATGCCAATACGTCTCCTTGTCGGAGGAAGTTAAATACTACTTTAGCATAATTTTGTTCATTACAGTAAAAATAGGAATGCTAGTACTTTGTTATTAATGCCTTTTTTTATTGCATTTGCTTTTTTAGTACTGGAAGAGCATGACTTGAGCCATCACCTCAGTATCTAGCACTTTGTCTCCTACCCAAAAAGAACAACATGCAAGATGTTTATTGCTTTCTTTCCAGTCAGCTGTCCAGTTGTAACTTGAACTAATTCTCCACTTTAATTGCTGACTTAAAGAGTAGGTGCCTTGCCTCCACACTGCCACGCTAGTCCTGGTTTGAATAATTTTATGAAATATCAATGCCAACACATTAAAATGTTGTAACACTTGCTTGCCTACCAAGCCTGCCAGTATCTCCTTCTATTAGATTCAATATAGTTTATAGTTCTTCCCACAACACCCTTAGGTGAAGTGGTCAGTGTCTGCATGACATATTTTTGAAATCTTTTACTGTTTCTGACCAAAAAGCCTCCTTTGACAGGCTACTGTGCAACTTACTTGTATTCCTTAAAAGCATATACATCTTAGCTGTCAAGTAACCCCTTCCAATAATAATCGATACATTCACAATCAAATATATGCTGTTGTGTCTTTTGGCTTTTTTCGGTTAGGGGTCGCCACAGCGGAACTCCGGTCCGCTAATGATTGGCAGTAGATTTTTACATGCTGAGTTGTTGGCCCTGACACACAACCTTTAACGAAGGTATGCCCATTCACGCATGTCTCCACACAGAAGACGCTCTAGCTGAGAATCGAACAGGACAACGTCTTACTGTGAGGTGACAACGCTACCACAGAACCACCACCACAGTACATTCACAATCAAATATATAAATGCGAAAATCAGAACAATAAAATAAAAATATATACAGTTATGAAAACTAAGTGTACCAGTCCTTCACCCTCAAAAATTAAAATGAAAATAAAAATAAAAGAACGGTAAAAGTTGAAAGGGAAGTGAGTCATGGAGTCAAAAACAGTGTAACTAAGGAAATTATTATTTTGAGCTCCAATGTAGGATCTGAATTGTCAGACATGATAAGACCTTACTAAATTTAATGCTATTAGCTGCAAGAAAAGCAATTACTACAAATTGGAAATCAAAACTTTAAACCAACTGTAACTGAAGTTCTGGATATTATAAAGTAGATAAAAGAACTGGAAATGGAAGGGGAAGGAACAAATTACATAGAAATTACTGGAGTTTATGGGAACAATATATATACAATAATGTTCAAGAGGAGAAGTGAAGTTTAAATGAAGACATAACTTGAGAAATGTATGTAACTGGGTGAATGAAAATTATTAAAATATGTACTGCAAGAAAATAAAGAAAATGTCAGTGTGGTTTGTTTTCATTTCTATTACTGTATGTGTATGTATGTCACTTTAAAATGTCATATTTAATAAATATGTTAAAAATAGTATATTATGGTCTAGTTTCTATCCTTTCTAGTACATGTACTTTCAAATAATCATCATAGAGATGCCACCATTCTTGTTTTAGAAAAGTAGGTCATCGATATCCTTCCCATTTTTAGGATTAATATTGTTGTTACCATGTTTACTAGAGTCATTTTGTTCACTGGAACTTATCATATTTTTTCTAACCAGCCAAAGAGAACTTCTCATGGAGTCAGGGTACTATAAGTTGAAATACTTTTTATGATATTTTAAGGTTTGCTTATATTTAAGCAAAGTGCCAATAATATGCCATTGTGGCTGGTTACAAAGGCACAGCGCCAGTACTAATGTAATAACAAAGGGTTCATTTCAAATATTCTTTCTGGAGAAAGATTTATATCATATGTTTAACCGGAATAAATCTACTTTGACATTTGAAATTGACAGATTCTGGTCTATTCTATGGAAAACTCCATCTTATATAGTTTTCCAATGTTTTCTTCTTAAAGTAAAGAACTCTCAGTGATGAAGAGTCCTTTGTATAAAGATCTCATAGTTTTCTTAAACCTCATAATGTAAGATGCTATATTTATATAACTGTTCTTATTATATTTACATCTAACTCTTTCATAACCATGGAAACATTCTCTCCCATAAACAGTTCTCCTTTGTTGCCTCTTGATATTGAATCATTGTATTGTACATTATATTTATCATACAGTGGCTTTATATGATTATACCAATCTTTATAATTTTCCAGTAAATACATATTCATCCCTTTATAAAATATCAGTTTTATCAGAGTCTCTCTCTTTAATATGGCATCTCTAGATAAGCTACCTACTTCTTCTTTACCATCGTTTGGATAATGCTGAAATAAAAAATAATTTGTAAAACAATTCCAACATCCTTTTGAGATTGGATGTCTATTTTCTGTGGGAGTTTTGGGGGTCCAGCTTACTATAAAAATTTTGAAAAGTTTTTTTTTTCAAATAGTAGTAATGCATAACATTAAATATGATGGAATTAAATTTTATACTGGAAAAATTAACAAGCTTTGTAATCATATTTACATTCCCTATTAACAAGAAATAAGAGATACAAAATTATAATCACGTCTGTTTTCTAATCTTGAAATTATCATGATTAATTTAAATCAAATTGTCAATGAGTATGTAGAGTCTATTTTAACCATTTTGACTGAGAAATGCTGAGTATCTTATTTGCCCAGTTGCCAAAGAAAATGGTAAGAATCTGTACAATTTGCTATAGTTTATTTTGTGGCCAGTCATATATTAGCATTTTGTAAATATCACAATGATATGCCATACTTTACCTGCATAATTTTTCATATAATGTCTCCCCCGTACCTTCTGATGTTCGTATCCACTCTGATCACATGGAGGGGGCTGTCATCCAAGTAGCCATGAAGCTTGGTCAGATATGTCAGTGTCACTCACACAGTGTTCTCTTTATGGAATTTCCATGAGTACCTTAATCCCAACAGCCGGAGGTTACGGCTTCCCTCCTCTAGACTAGAATCAGTCATATCTAAGTCTAGACCATATTTTTTCCCAAATTGGGAAGATAAAAATGCCACCACTTGCAATGAGTCAGACTATTTCTATATAAGTAACTGTTGTCATCTTAGCTGCATTTAGATTTGACCTGTAACACTGGCCTCTAGAAAAGGTGCATTACTAGCACATCTGTTTGTAGATGTATCTTATACACTGATTGGAAGACATCAGCACAGCCAAACCAGCTGTTACCTGTGAAGCTTTCTATGACAGCCATCTTTTTCTGGACTTCAGTACTTCAATAAACCTGTGGATACGGGAGCCTCTCACACCTCAGATCATGTCAGCAGAGGGTAGCTGGGTATTCCAGCCCTTCCTAGATAATCTATCTTAGGTTATTTGGGCGGCAGTCAGAACTTTATCCTGCTGTATCACAGAGCTGGATTATGTTTCTCTTGTGTAATTATCAGAGATTAGTAATAAATAATCTCCATACAATGCCAGTATATATTTTTGGTAATTGATTATGATATAATATGATTTTTAAATGTGGAAAAACAGAGAATTATTTGCAAAGCAAAATACTTTCATGGATAAACTGAAGCCTTGCCTAACCCCAGTCACAGCAGCAAAGTGTTCAATAGCCTCTTTATTTATTTTAATCGATGTATTTTTTAAAGATTTCTTATTACTGTTATATATGAATCAATAAACTTATACATAGAATAACTTTCTTATAAAGTGCTTTTATGGAATCATGAATAATACAAAACCGGGACTGTATGATAAATATCCTTATTCATTTTGGAATTATGCATGAGTAATTATAAATGTTACTTGCATATGGCATCAAATATCTGTCAAGGCAGAACCCAAATTGAAACAGATACATCACCTCATCAGATATTGCCAGCTGTTTCATATTATTTCATGATTACTTTACAATCCATATTCAGAATTTAAAAATGGTAGAGTGCCACAGAGGAAACGTGCTGGGCCCATAACCCAGAGATTGATGGATCAAACCCATCCTCTGCTATGCAAAGGGTAGAAAGCTTTTAACACTAGAATCAGCACTAGGTGGTAGTGTTTGGTCCTGTCTAAATTTTTATTGAGATATTTTTTCTGATTAAACAAATATTAGCAAGCTGCACCAGTGTCAATGATAATTGTTTATCTGTAGTAAACAAGCAGATTAACTGTAATGACTAGTGAGATAATAATTTCATATGCTTATAGAAGTCATCAGATATTCCATCTAGGATGGGAATTTTATTTATTTATTTTTTATTGTTTTGTAACTAGTTTAATACCTGCCATATACAATATTAGATATAATGGGTCTGTTTTTAATGCTGTATTTTTTAGTCA